>NC_034190.2:52351861-52492822 GCF_002021735.2 Oncorhynchus kisutch | reverse complement strand
GACCTACACTTTGACACATGCTTAACATGTGCTCTTTATGAGAGAATGTTAAAATTAGGGGAAATTAAAAAATACATGGTTTACTCAGTCATCACAATTAAATAATATCATTGCCAAAAACATTATCTCCATTGATCAATATGCGACAGAGGTATTTAAGAAGCTGAGTTAACGAACGTTTGGGGCTCTGTAGAATCGAATCTGAGCTATGCATTCTGGATTGTCAGCCATTACATGCATATGGACAAAGATGCAACTGATATGTAAAATGAATCTCTGGCATAATTTAAGACATTACTTGCATGCATGTTGACCAAAGATGCAAAATTGATTGCATTAAATAATTGAAATATCCATGGTAGTTAGCAAACGTTGAGTAGTGCATCTGCTCCGCTAGGTATACATTGTTTTATGCCTGCGCTAGGCTAGCAGAAAGCAGAGAGGAGAAGGTGACAGGGATGAGAGGTAGCATTTTAGTATTTTCTTGTATTTCCAAGAATGTAACGATGACCGTGGTAATTTTCTGAAAACAAAAACAAATTCCAAAAACAAATTCCATGATCGTCACAGCCCTAGTGTGTGTGTGTTTGTTGAAGTGAATGAAGCTGCTCTCTTTAAACCCAGCGAAGAGGACAAGCATTTCTGGCATTGTTTTCCCCCAACTCTCCCCCGGCCCCTTTAGAGGAAAGGCTATTTCTGTCCCTGCCTGAATTTGTGAGGCAGCAATGCACACCCCTCCCACTGTGTGTGTGTGTGTGTGTGTGTGTCCTTAGCCCAGGGTTAGGATAACTCTGGGCTAAGATAATGCAGAGTGAAGAGGCGTAAAGTATTTTAGCATTATTATTGTTTCAGAACAAGAGTGAAGACCATAGTATGTGTGTGTGTGTGTTTCAAGTTTCAAGCTTGGTTAGTCGTATGTAAGGGATACACATGGTATACGCCGTTCAATGAAATGCTTACGTGTGTGTGTGTGTGTGTGTGTGTGTAGGTGTGCAGTTGTCTGTATGTGTATATGTGCCTGTGTGTGTGCACATCTTTGCGGGCCATGTGCGAGCCTGTATCTCTATGTGTGTCTCTGTACGTATGTGGTATGTGCACTCGTCTGTTTGTATGCGACTGAATTCACATTAATGTAAACTGGCCTGGAAAATAAAGTGATTTGAGCAGGAACACTGCGTCAGCTTCTGTGGATAAAAGAACACAGGCCAGCACGGGGGTGGGCAGTGTCTTACAAACTATGTTGTAGTAGCACGCTAGTTCCAGTCACAGTGACTAATATTGAATTCCCCCTCCAGCCATTCTCATGACCTGCCTTAGAGAGAATAGAGTAGATGTCACGGGTCAAAATTTTGATTGATGACCCTATGTGAACTCTATGTGAACCCTATGTAGTGATGACGTGTGCATGTCTTCTGGTCAGGCAAGCCTGGTTAGGTGGGGGCTATGGGGTGAGTAAGGGTCCATTTGACAGGCCGTTAATGATTGATGACCCAAGCCTGATAGACAAGCCTGGTTAGGTGGGGCTATGGGGTGAGTAAGGGTCCCTTTGACAGGCCGTTAATGATTGATGACCCAAGCCTGATTTATGACCCTATGTAATGATTTATGACCCTATGTCATGTAGAAGGGTGCATGCCCTGGGTTGAGTAAGTGACCATGTGTCAGGTCAACCTGTTACTGTTTCTCACGGTTTGGGTTGGTTAAGGCCCCTTATAAAGCCGCTGAACAATACCTGTTTAAGACTGTACATGATAACCCCCCTGAATATTAAACAAAAATGACACCTATGCCAATTTTAGGGATGTTATGCTCGGCTTGTCATGAACCCAGTGACCAAAGCCTTGAAGAAGTTCTGTGTGAAGCTCCAGAATGTTTTAAAGGATTTTTGGGTACGAGTGAGGGCCACATGTCTTACATATTCCACCCGGAGGATTCTACGGTAAAGATATTCACAGACCGTGGACCCAAACCCCTTTATCCTGCAAAACCTGGGAGTTTTCCCCCGGCTCTGGGGATGAGAGAATGGCTAAACATCAGGCTGGCTCTTTGTAAAATTGAACAGTCCTAAGTGTTACAAATGTGCCAGGATATGCGTTGGAAGAACAGGTCTGCGGCCGCAGTGATCTCAAGGCTCTAAGAATTGCTTCAATGGACTATAGCCCTGACAACAAAGTGACAATTTTAGCCTGTGACCTTTATGATAAGGCTAATGCTACAAAGTCTGTCAATTCTCCGGTAGCTTCCAGAGCACGCAAACATGTAAACTTTTTTATTCCTGTGTTTAGTTTTAAATGGGTGGATTATCCAATTTTCATAACACTTATGAATAAGCTGGACATTCTCTTCCAAAATGGGGAACAGTTAAAGCGCTGGGCGAGGCTTTCCTTGAGACAGAGTCAAGACCAAAAGGCCCGCGGAGGATCTACCCCTGGAGTGAAAACTTACCATGTGTTGATGGACATAGCAAGAGAGCCTTGCCTTTTGAGGGTGAACTCGACACGGACAATTGCGGTTGGTTGCATAAGCTCCCAGGATCTGTAAGAAAGGCATCGTAAAATACCTTAAGAATGTAACGATATAAAATGTATGTACTAAATATTTTGAATGAAATAAATGGTTTTAAAATCAGAATCTCACCACGTTATGAACTCTCGCGTTTGTTCACTCTTAGCGCAGTCTGTCCCTGAGAAAAATCTTGTGGAAAAGCCATGTGCGCGCGCATGTGCGTGAGGAGTTTTCTGTAGTGGCTGTGTGTGTGTGTGTGTGTGTGTGTGTTTCAAAAACAGAAAAAGGGGGGCGGGTTGTTTGTTAAAAAAATACCCATGCATGCCTGGTGGGTCGTTTGAAACCAAGGTTTACACTAGCCTGCAAAACAGATGCCTACCCCCCCAACAATAATATTGTGTCTTACGACTCCTAATCTTAAAGGCCTTTCATAAAACTATTTTTTTAGGTGGGCTAAAAAGTCATTCATCCCAGCGATGTCGAGAACAACACACCCCCATGCATCTAGGTGCTAGCACCCCGGAGATTTTAGAAGCTCCAAAAGGATCCTAATGTTTAGACACACCCAATACCATGTGTTTGAAATGTGTCAAATATACCATGGGCGGGGGTATAGCCCAAAAAAAACGACAAACCCCAAATGCTATGTAAAAAATCATTCAGGGGTTTTTCTCTAGGTCGTAGGGTACAAAAGCGCTAGAAACCATGGGCAATGTTAGCAGCGTTTTAGTTCCGATGCAAACAGCACCTCCAGAAACTCCAAGAATCGTTATCGGACTGAAGCGTTAAAAAAGATAATCGGGGAAAACAGTCTAATGGATCTATCGCAAGGTGAGTTCTTGAAATAAATCTTTATTAGATTTGATTGTTGTGGGGAATTGTTTGAAAAGCGTGGGATGTTATAGAAATATTAAACAATCATTAGGATCAGTATGCTTACCGTATAACAAGGCAATATTAGCTAAAGTGATTATAGCTTTAATATTGTCGAATGTTTTATAGATTCTGAAGCATTCACGCAGATACTCCGAGGTATAACTGAGCTCGAATCATCCCATGGGGCTCCGAAACAAAGTGCCTACAAACAAACGCCTGCCCTGAATTGTCAACGTAAGTAAGCTCCAAGAATTCCATACATAAAAATATTTATACCTTAAAAACAAAAAGTGTGGGCATCTTATATTAAAAGTTATTTTTATGTTTACAGAGGACCTAAGCCTAGAAGGTTAAACGATGCCCTATGGAGCCTGAACGGTTTCTGCGAAGCATATGACTACGAGACAATTCTGCCCTACTCCCAGGATGTATTTACACAAAAGCAGCGAACAGAGACTTTAAACGGCAGGTCAACTCCCCTTGGCCAGGACAACGTTGTCCCCCATATTTCTAAACACCAAAGGATAATTAGTGCTCAGATCCACAGTTCCGCTTCACCCGAACAATTCTACTTGGCCGATATTCACGAGACGTCGTTCCAAGGACTAGGTATGAATCAATTATATATTATTATTTATATATATTATTATTTTAATATTTATATATTTTTTTTATGCCGGAATATGTTAAAACAAGGCCTAATGCTGTTTTTTTTGTTTTTTTCAGGCTCCCCATCTACCGGACCTGCAGATGTTGTAATACAGGTTGAACAAAGACAAAAGCCCCTGGTTTCAGAGCTTCTTCAGAACAGCCCTCGTCAAAAAAGCCGAGGTATTTAATTAATGTATTGTTAATATATAGGCTTATATCTGAATGTATTTGGCATTTTTAACATATTTTAGGGTTAATAACCTATTTGTGTATGTATTATTTTTATTTCAGACTCCTCACCGGCTTATGAACACAACGCACAAACATCGGAGGATGCCCAGACAAGCATCCCCGAGGAGGCTCCAAAGACACCAGCGAAACCTGATGATGTCAAAGATTTAAATGACATTTCTGAGGTAGACGATTTGATGTTCTGTGAAGCTGCCAACCTTCTTGAATCGGCCAATTCTGTGGGGGAAACAGCAGATTCTGAAATAGACCAAGAACGTTTTTTCAAAGCGTTTACCCTGGGTTTAAAATCACGAAAGGCTCTACTCCAGAGGCGCATGTGTATTCTACTCGAGCATCAATACAATCAGGATGTGTCATTCTGGCGTAGCGAGCTACCCCGTATGTTAAAAAACATTAGGGCTAAAACAAGCAAATACCGCCGTTAAAAAACACACATGTAAACACACACACACACACACACACATCCTTAATTAGACAGATGGCGCCCCCTATAGACCAAAGTGAGACAATTGAAACACTCTTAGCCAGGATCCCTACAGAGCTCCAAGATATAGTTAACCATATGAATGATTCGGGGGTAATTGACATAATGACAATAGATGAAAATCTATTATCCCAGATTCCCTCCGAACTCATAGACATTATTACACGTATGAATGAGTCAGGGCCTTCCGAGGAAAACATGTTAACACAGATTCCCGAAACCATCATATCTCTAATTACCCAGCTTAACGCGAGCCCTAGGTTTAATTCGGCCCCACAGACACCTCTAAGACAGCCTTTAACAACATTGTCCGAAGAGTCTGAAAGTCAATATGATGTTTTTGAACAGTTGGACAAATGTCTAGCAAATCTGGAGGGGGGCGGTCTTGAGATCAGTGTACAGAACGAGAGCGCTAGGTTTAATTCGGCACCCCAGACACCTATAAATCAGCCTTTAACACCAATGTCCGAAGAGTCTGAAACCCAATACGATGTTTTTGAACAGTTGGACAATTGCCTAGTAAATCTGGAGGGGGGAGGTCTTGATCGAAGTGTACATGTTTTGCATCGAAATAAATTCAACAATATTGAGGTTCGCCAGTTTTTCAATTTCGCATGGGGGGGTCAGATTCGGGAATATGCTGTGTTTTACGTAATGCTTATGGACACTTTGAATGAACTGTTAGCGAGGATTAGAGATTATAGCGAACCTAGGGATCTCTTACAGTTGGAAATTTGTGGAGACAGTCTACAGAGCAAGGTATCGCTTATTTTACAGAATGGTGAAGCAGAGCTTGAACAATTTGTTAAACTGCTAGAACGCCTTGTACAGTCAAATTTAAACGTGCTAGCAGATAGGACCCTCGAACTTGTAGTACAATTAGTACGCCAACCACAAGGGGGCGGGGGTCAGAGACGAAAGCTCGAGAGTTTAATGCAGTCCGAAATCATAAGCAATAAAAGGGCCTATCTCATAAACGTTCACAATCCAGGTAATAAGCTATGTTTTGCCATAGGTTTGGCCCACTTACTCAGCCCAGGATGTACGGATCAATCCGCGTTACATAAAGCTCGAGAGCTACAAACTGCGGTGGGTCTCGGTATACAGGATGCTGTGGCTTTCTCAGACATAGTCAAATTTGAAAACTTTCTGAACATCAAGATTGTGGTTTTGTACCACAGTAGGGCTAATGACGCTCTCCTCAAGTTCCAAAATATACCCGAACCACATCCTAAGACTATGTACTTTTATGTGCAAAATGAGCATTACTATGCCGTAACTAACATCACAGCCTTTTTAGGCGCGCCATATGTCTGTCCAGCCTGTCATACCGGCTACACACGCATGGGGGGGCACTCGTGCCGTTACAACTGTTCAGTATGTCTGGATAAACATTGCCCTATGCAGCCGCTAAACTTGACCCCCTGTGCGGATTGTCACCGCACATGTCGTTCGGCCTACTGTTACGAAAAACACAAAACTGAAACATGGCATCCCAAGGCATGTAAATCTGTAAGCAGTTGTGACATTAACAAGAAATGTCCAAAATGTCATTGCAATTACAACCTTAAAATAGATAGCCCTAAACCTCATGTTTGTGGAATTATACACTGCCCAATCTGTAAAGGTCCTTTGAAAAGCAGAGACGCGGAAGCGGTTCAAGAAGTAACACATGAGTGTTACATTCAGCCCTTGGCTGAAGATGAACATACAGAGAAATATGTGTTTTATGATTTTGAGACAACTCAGCAATCAGGGGTTCATTTGCCTATTTTTGTGTCAACCATGACTTTCAAGGGTGAAAAATGGTCGGCCGAGGGACCCGATTGTGCCCGACTCTTTCTAAAACATTTTAGAAAAGCCCAGTACAGAAACTTCACGTTTATAGCTCACAATGCTAGGGCCTATGACTCCTATCTGCTTCTGAACCCTTTGATACAGCAAGGCGTGGCACCCAGTGTCATAGCTCAAGGGAGTAAAATATTATGCTTTGTTGACCCCGCCTTCAAACAGAGATACATTGACAGCTTAAGCTTCTTACCCATGAGATTGGCTCAAATGCCAGAGGCCTTGGGTTTTGAAAACTCTGTCAAAGGCTATTTCCCTCATTTCTTCACATCTGAGGAGAATCTACATTATATAGGATCTTATCCAGCCCCCGAAATGTACGGGTGTGATCAAATGTCTCCCAAAGAGCGTGAGAGATTCATGACATGGTACGAGACCGTAAGACATGGCACTTTTGATTTCCATAAAGAGATGGAATCATACTGTGACAATGACGTTGTTATACTTCGTGAAGGATGCCTCAGATTCAGAGAAGAGGTAATCAAAGATGCGGGCATTGACCCCTGGAGCTGTACAACTATTGCATCAGCGTGCATGAAAACCTATCGTACACACTATCTAACTCCTGAATCTATAGCTATCCCATCGCCAGACAACTACCGACGCCAATTCAAGGCCTACTCTAGTGGTTCCATTCAATGGTTGGAGTACTTGGCCCAGGATAAAGATATTTTTATCCAACATGCTTTGAATCGGGGGGAGAAGGCTTTTGGGCCTTACCATGTAGATGGATACACACAGATTGACGGGGTTGAGACAGTGTATGAGTACAACGGTTGTTTCTTCCACGGTTGTAAATTATGCTTTGTCCCCCACACCTTGTGTGTCCTAACCCAAAAGACTTTTGGGGAAATGTACCAAGAGTTTCAAGACAAACTGAATTCTTTAAAGGCTACTTACGGGTTAAAAGTTGTGGTTTTGTGGGAGCACGAATGGACAGCCCTCAAAAAGGTAGATCCTAGTGTTAAGGCCTTCCTTACCCATTATGACCCTCCAGAGCCCCTGGAACCGCGACAGGCCTTGTTTGGAGGCCGGACCAATGCTTTGACATTGCGTTATGTAGCTCAACCCGACGAGACAATAGGCTATGTAGATTTTACATCCCTATATCCTCATGTAATGAGTTCCTCATTCTATCCTATAGGGCATCCTGAAATTATTCACAGCGACTTTGACGAACCCCAAAATTATTTTGGTTTAATCAAAGCGACTGTCTACCCTCCTAGGGGGCTGTTTATACCTGTGTTGCCTTACAAGGGTCCTAAAGGAAAACTTTTCTTTCCCCTTTGTCGCACATGCTGTGAAAACCACAACCAGGAAAACCCCTGTGATCACACAGATCAAGAAAGAGCCCTGACCGGTGTATGGGTCACTGTAGAATTCTCTAAGGCTTTAGAGAAGGGGTATCGTGTGGCCAAAATCTTTGAAGTGTGGAACTTTTCCAGGAAATCAGACACACTTTTTAAAGAGTACATCAAAACCTTCTTGAGATGCAAGCAGATGGCTTCAGGCTATCCTGCATCGGTCACAGATCAAGAAAGTAAAGACCAGTACATTCAAGACTACCATGACAGAGAAGGCATACTTCTTGACCCTGACAGAATAGAGGTCAACAAAACCAAAAGAAATGTGTCGAAATTGTACTTGAACTCCCTTTGGGGGAAATTAGCGCAGAGATGCAATATGCTAACAACTTCGATCATTAAAGACCCCGAAGAATTTTTGGAATTTGTTTTTTCGGACCAATACGAAATTTCACATTTTTCCTTCTTGAGTCAAGACATTGCCTTGGTGCAATGGAGGCGCCACCAAAAGTGGGTTCTACCCCCGGGTAATGTAAATGTGTTTCTTGCAGCATTTACCACAGCCTATGGCCGCCTTGAACTGTACACCCTCATGGAACAGCTTCAGAGGCGGGTTCTTTACCACGACACAGACTCTGTGGTCTATGTAAGCAAACCGGGGGATTGGACCCCCCCACTTAGCAACTATCTTGGGGGTTTAACGAGTGAACTCGAAGAGGGTGACCATATTACAGAATGGTCCTCATGTGGTCCAAAAAGCTATGCTTTTAGGACTAAAGCCAATCACGTGGTGTTGAAAGCCAAAGGCGTGACTCAAAACTATGAAAATGCACCGCGTGTAAACTTGGAATCAATCACGCGCTTGGTCGAGGGGTTCGTAAAGGACAAGAATAGTGACTTGGAGATTTTGAGCTCCTACAACAAAATAGTGAGGGATAAAAAGGGGTTCCATCTAAGAAACGCACCACTCACTAAAAGATTCAGGGTAGTCTATGACAAGAGACAGCTATTGCCTGACGGTACCACATTGCCCTTTGGCTACTGACTTATGCTACAAGCCCCAGTGTGTCTTAAAGCTTAAGATATTATGACTGCTGTCGAGGGTTTTGACCCCCGGCTACAATTGCCTTTTTCAGCATTAATTGCCGGCCCTTCAAACAGTGGCAAAACTTTTTTTGTAAAAAGTATTTTAGAGAATTCTGAACATGTGTTATCTCAAAAGCCTGACAATATTGTATGGTGTTATTCATGTTACCAACCTCTGTATGATGAATTATTGAAGACAATAAAAATCAAGTTTGTTGAAGGAATACCCGATTCTCTGTCTGATGATGAACTTCTCCCCCCACATGTAAATAATCTGCTGGTTTTGGACGATATGCTATTTGCTGGTAGCGAACACCCTGAAATTGCACGAGCTTTTACCCAATATACTCATCATAGAAACCTGTCCGTGCTTTACTTGGTCCAGAATGTGTTTCACCAAGGTAAAAATAGTCGGACCATTAGCTTGAATGCCAACTACATGGTATTGTTTAAAAATCCTAGAGACAAACTGCAAATTAGCACTCTAGCTCAGCAGATGTACCCTGGACGGAAATCATACTTTATGGAGAGCTATGAGGACGCTACCAAAGAGCCATTTTCTTATTTAATCGTGGATTTAAAAGCAAATACTCCAGAACACCTTAGG
Organism: Oncorhynchus kisutch; assembly: GCF_002021735.2. Lineage (NCBI taxonomy): Eukaryota > Metazoa > Chordata > Actinopteri > Salmoniformes > Salmonidae > Oncorhynchus > Oncorhynchus kisutch. Next base: position 52,483,209 of record NC_034190.2, on the reverse strand, counting down.
CTACGTACAGGGCTGTTTCCTGGGGAGAGGCCTGCTGCATACCTTCCTAAAAAGTAAACGCTATGTCTCTGCGTTTAAAAAGAAACCTCCCCCTCTTGAGAAGGCTAGTAGGTTCTACAGCTAAAGAACGGAAGGCCATCTTGGGTCGCTGTTCTTCAGATCTCATATTAGCCCTATGTGAGATTGCTTTGAATCTTCTCAAAGGACGCATTCCACTCACCCTGAACCAATTGAAAAAATTAAGGAGACAAAAGACAGCGATCAAACTCTTTGCCAATAAAAGGGCCAGTCTTCAAAAGAAAAGACATAGTATACAACAGTCTGGGGGTTTTCTTCTACCTTTACTCAGTATAGCCGTGCCCTTCATCACCAGCCTTATTGCGGCCAGACGTGGTGGTTGAACACGTGGGTGTGATGGCCACTAAAATGTACTTGGTGCCTCAACAAGAGTTGGATAGACTTAAAAAACAAATGCAGGGTCCTGAAGATATCAGACAAACAGCGGAAAATGATTTGGATACGGCCATGAAGGATGTTTTGAACCGAAAAGGATTGAACCCCTATGATAAGATTCAAAAATACACAAACCTAATGCAAAGGTATTTGACTCGGGTAAAGCAAGGGGAGAGAGAGACTAACCATTTAACCCTTTCCCTACCGGACCCTTTAACAGATGTCGAACCTAACGATAGCCATGCCCCTGTAAGGCCTGTACCGTCGATCTTACCTAGTGGAGATAATATGTCGGGTGAAGCTCAAATGCCATTTGAAGATAAAGTTATGCATGACCTACTGACACATGTGCCTTTACGTAACAGGAAGAATGTTAAATACATTATGAACAAGATAAAAGACTCAAAGGGGATAGCTGCTTGGAACGACTCTGGAGAGTTTATCCTTCAGGGCTCTGTGGTTAGGGGGTCCCATATGCAGGACTTGCTTAAAAGTACCACGGCTGCCCACAAGGTTGCTGATGACCGAAGGCCTCCCGGCTGGCGTCAGTTTCTTAAGGCCCTGGCAATCCTCAACATCCCCCTCTCCGGTGTACCCAACCATAAGCTTCGTCAACAGATTCAAGCTTTAAAACAAAAGCCTTCAACGAGATACAGCACCCCTAAAGATGCCCCAACGACACCGGCCCCATATGAAAGCGATGATGCTAACTCATTTACTCCCATGAACGTCTCAGGACCTTTTCCTAAACCCGATCTCTCGGCGTGGTTAGACTTTTGAAAATGACTTTTGAATGACTATGATTAAATTCAATAAATGTTTTATTTGAAAAATAAGCAAGTTAACATTTGTGGCATTCTTGAAACATATGACGTGAGCATACGCCTTGATTACGCGTTCTTAAAGGACACACATTTGAACACTTTTGATATTTTCTAACAAAACAAGATACAAGGTTATCATTACTTCTTAAATCATCCTTATAAAGAGACATAACATCTTCAAAAGAAACTCCCCGGGCTCTTTGGCACAGGTAAAATACACAGTGGTGACCGCATGTAGTGGAAAGGTTATCTTGCACTTGTTTGATGTTGTAGTAGATCTTTGTACCGTTTAGGGTCAAAAAATCTTTAATAGATTTAGGGAAATGTGAAAAACCGGGGGGAAAGCCATAGGAATCAAAAAAAGTTGAGATTTTTCGTCCACCTTCCTGTTCTAATGTCATAGCTAGCCAATGTTCACCAGGCATGTGTTTAGGATGGGTATTGACAATAAACATTGCAGGCCTCTCAGACCATATCTCCATAGGTAATTCATCACAAGCCAACACTCCACAAAATTGTTTTCCAATCAAGCGGCTCATGAGCCCGTCCAACTCTTGGGTATTCATGTCTTTGTTCAAAGGTCCTTAATAATAATCCACTAAGACCTGTCTTCGGGCATTCACTTCCAAGATTGAATCAGAGCATGCGTAAACAATCATGCTAACTGTACAGGCTAAAGGTGTACGGAAACGCATTTCCAGCCTGAGGTTACCTTGGGACACCACAGACAGATTTCCTGAGGTGTCATCATCAGGTGATAAATTGAAAGCATACAATGTGTAACCCTCTGCAAAATCATTTCTGTCAATAGGTAAAGAGAGATCTTTTAGATGTCGCCCTGTAGCCAGGAATAGATTGTAAAATTCTCGCACAGATATGTTGTTATTAAATTGTGGTTGGAAAGCCTTCGCCGGAACCTGACGTCCGTCCTGACAGAGCGCTACATACTCTGCATTGAAGTGCTGAAAATTAAAGGGGTTTTTATCTAAACTGCCCGTATTAGAGGCGTGATCAACCAGACCTATAACCACATATCTAGGTAAAGGGCCTAGAAATAGGTTTTCTTGACTGCAGATTCTACTGCCCACAGGTATGCTAAAGGTTTTCATGGTAATTCTTTGGAGAGGGTAAAGGGCATTTCCTTTCATCAAAGCATGTGAGTGACCCAGGCGCACGGCCGGAGATACAGATACTTTTTTAATAAAAAGGGTTGCCCCCAACACTTTCAAACTAAAATCCCCGTCTTGGGGAGACATCAGGCAAAAATCATCCTTGGCCCTGGTTAATTTTAATCTTAAATCAACCGAATTTAAGAGTAACCGTTCTTGAAAGAAAATGTCAGAGTGTATAGGGCCTAGCAAATGAAACTCTCGAGATTCGGCGCAGTAGCGAGCTCGTGCCGCTAGTCCTTTGTTTGCACCGGTGGAAGGGTCTGTCGATTCCATAGAGGCTCCTGCAGTATCCTTGCTAAACAGCCCGGCGCTAAATTGGGTTTTGAGAGTGTCTTCGGAGTAGTTTAGTAAACACTCCATGATGGCTCTATAAGGGTATGTAGCGCTGCTTTGACTGATTAGGCGTTCACCCAAAGTCACATCAACTTGGGAGAAAATGGTGGCCAAGGGGTAATTAATGAGACTCACTTTGGCATCGTCTGCAATATTAGACCCATCTCTTTTGGTCACTTTTAGACGTAAATGCACCAAGGTGTTGTTGAGGTCCAGATAGTTGTCACCATGGCCTGGTATGAAAAATTCGATAGGCCCGTTATCGGTAATAGCAGAGAGAGGGGCTATCTCCACATAACTGGATCTATCTATTGAATGCTGCGTTAACGGTGCCGTGAAAAGATCAAGTTCTGTCTTTATAGCTTCAGAGGACATTCGATGTAAAAGAGCCATGTCACTTATTCTTTTAGAAAATACTTCCTAGTATTCTTTTAGCCTGTTTTGGTACAGACCTCCTCACTTTACCCCGTCTTTGACTTACTGAGGTTCTTTTAACAGTTAACCGCCGCTTTTTAGGTGCAGGTCTACGCCTTAAACCAGGAGGTCTCTTTTTTGGCCTTCGAGACAATATCATAAGCCCCGAGCCTTCTTGATGCTCCACCTCTGGTGACGCCCTTCGGGTCATAGCATTGGCTACAACCTCACTTACTATATTTTTAGCCGCTGATTTTAAATGTGGTTTGGCTATGCTGAAGCCTCTCTTCATAAACGGTAAAACCATCCTGAAGAGGTTACGGAATATACCTCCTATCCCCGAACCATACATTGTCGGCGCTCCATGATATCCTGGTAGTCCATTACCCACTTGATCCACATAGTATGAAACATAACGGTTAGGGTCGAGCTGATGGTGCTCCATAACCCTTTTATTTGTATTATGTTTATAAATATAATACAGCTATTATATATGTAGAGAGGTTTTGGTGGGTCTAAAGTGGAGTTTTACAATCGTTTTACCATAAGTAAATTCAATGTTTTCGTTCTGATCCGTTTTAAGCTCAACCAGAATGTTTTCAATATAGTTCTTGCTGACATGTACGTAGTGCGGCTTGTCATAATTGACAGTGACGATGTCCCCATCCTTGCCGTCTATATGAACTGTTCGCAGGACGGGCACACAGCTGTCTCCGACCCTTTGATAGGTTATGATGTCGGTATAGACAAATATGTTGTAAAAGCCTGCATGTATATCCGCAGGGAATGGGAATAATTTATCGTTCACATACGTCCATTTATTGGGACCCATCCCCAACATGTAGGATAAATTACCGCTGGTCTTTATACCTCCGTTAGCAGGCCCTGAGATTTGTATCCTTTTATGGATTGGATTGTAGAATAGGAATATTTCCATCTTGTTCAGGGTTAGGTGTTCATTCAACTCTGAGACGATCCTGTCGACGGTTCTATAGAAACCTTTTTTAAGCTTAATAAGTTTCGCAGGTTCCGAGAACCTTTTGCAATAAAAATCACGGTCCTTAGCTTTGATATTATACCAACTATGGGGGTATGTAATCTCGCTGAGACCTACTTCCCAAGCCTCTGATAACTCTATAGGCTTTGGAAAATTGGTTGTATACTTCGAACTCTGATTATTACGATATATCTGTGCCGACGCATTACTGGGGAGAGTCAGGTAGAAGCCGCTGTGTTCCATGATGCCCAACTGTGTACACGCGAATGATGCGCTAGTTATCATGACTAGGGGTTTAAATTAACCCCCGTTGCCTCCACCACATCCTGCTCCAATACCCAACTGTTGAACTTTTGAGGCCAGTTTTTCCAGCGGACCAGCAACCATTTTTTACCCTTTTCTCTCTTCTGATCTAGAATCTCCTCCACGTGAAAGACTTTGTCTTTACCCAACTGGACCTTCTGTAATTCCTTCTCATAAAAAGATCCCTCTATAAGATCCCCGTCATAATCTTTTAATTTGTAGACCGGCGGAATGCGTGGCAGACATTCGGTAACGGTAAACAACTCCGAGCTAAAGCCTTGTTCGTATTTTTTGTCGAAAACACCCCTCAACTTTGATATACGCACCAAGTCACCCACTAGGAATTTAAAAGTCATTTTTTTCTTACGGCGAAGTGGGAACAAACCATACATATTTTTAAAGACTTGAAAAGAGTTTTCCGAAGAGACCTCCGAGGGCTTCATACGTATAGTCTTATGGTAGCTGTGGTTGTAACCGTTTACTAAATCCTGAACTATGTCTGTATATCGGTTGGTGTTGTGAGCTGTAAAATAGCGCCACATCCGCTCTTTCAAAGTCCTATTAAAGCGTTCCACAACCGAAGCTTTCAAATCAGAGCCTGTAGCAAAATGTACTATATTATACTTATTCATTAGCTTCTGAAATGTTTGATTAAAAAATTCTTTTCCGCCATCCGTCTGCACTTTCTTGGGGGCGCCTCCTGCCTTCAAGATCGATTCAAAGGCCCTGGTCACCTCTGCCCCGCTCTTATTTTTTAACACCCTTACATAGGCTAATTTAGAGAAAATATCTATAACCGTTAGCATGTAGCGATTTCCATCATTTTTATCGGCAAGGGACTGCATGTCACATAGATCCGCCTGAAATTGGGATAATGGATGCGTAGAAAAAACTCTATTTCTTGGAAAATGTTTTCTTACAGGTTTATGTAGAGTGTAGGCATCTTGCTCTGATAACCATTCATTCACTTTAGCATCGCTTAACAGACTCCCTGTTTCTTCGACTATAGCTCTCTGTAAACGCTCTTTACCCCCATAAGACCCGGGGTTAGAGGGATTATAATATATGTTTTTCAACAGCTGCTCAGCCATCCTTCTTGCCTCTCTGAGGTACAATAACTGTAATGAGCCACTTTCATATAACGACAACATTTCAGTTTGTGAATTTTTATTTTAAGAATGCAACAATTATTACGTATACAGACAATTCAGGATTTGTTGCAAGATACAAGTCCCCGTTTTCTCAACAATCACAGCATGCAACACCCTGTATATATTGTTTAGATTTACAGGTTTGTTTCGCTGAATTTTTAAAACACACACGTCTGATATATAAGTATATAAACAACAAATATGATACACATTCACATTAAAGGGTGGTTCAAACAAATAATGTAAAATCTTAGCCAAAGTTATTTCTAGTTCTTCAGAATCCTCAACAAGCCTTGACACCATATGTGACCATTGTAAACTCTCGCCCGTATGTCGGACATGTTTCATGATTTGCTCCATTTTTAACACACGCTCTACAATAACCCCTGTATTGGGGGTTGTGTAGAACTTTACATTGTTCACTTTATTTTCAATAATCTGATGCATAACATTTGTAAGGTCTCTCAAAAGAAAAAATGTATTTATTCGCTCAAACATCGTAGACACATAGTTACCCATAGCTCTAAATAAACAAAATGTCACTCGGTCTCTTGGGATTTATTGAGCCAGAAAAGCATCACATCAGCCATCACAGCTTCCCTGTATTTGTTGTCGTCCACCAGGGTGTGTCGGATTTCTTTGAGTTTCTCATGGATGAAGAGGGCCTCCTTCAGTTCATGTAGGAAGGCTTCGGTTACCCCGTAAACTCTAGGGATAGACGGCGCAATACCCATAGACTCCAGGGCGATGACCAGCGCTGGTATAAAACGGCAGGACCACAGTCTTTTCACCAGCTCCTCAAAATGATTGAAAAAGTAGTATCTAGGAGGGTCGTAGAGGCAAGGATGACGACGCTGGCTGGGATGATTGATCTCACAGCCGATGCATTTTTCTCGTATATATTCGCCAATCACCACGTTTAAAAGTGTAGCTACAGAGGCCTTGATTGTATCCACAAAAACAGTACTGGCCACCCCATCAAACACATCCTCAGGCTGGGTAAATGTCGGGGGTGTCACGGGTCTTGCCAGGGGTGCGTAGAGTGTAGGGCTTCGTGGCATAGAGTCTTTAGTGTCGGGCCCCCATGACGTAGTGGCTTCCTCGTAGATGGTCTGGAGATCCATGGTGTATGCTGAAATGAAGAACTGTCTGCTTTTTTTCTTTTTATTGTAGAACAAGGCCCTTGGGTATCTGGGGGGGCGGGGTTAAAGCATCCGCTTACTTAGTTTTCTTCTGACGCTGTATCTTCTTGAGGCTCTTTTGCATCGTAATCTTTACGATTCGTATATATTATGCACTTCTTTAAATGAACAAGGCTCTGACGCTGTTGGCTCTGTACAAAGAGAGCATCCAACGGTTGCAACATTTTCAATTCCAGTACATCCCAACTGTTAAAAGGAATAAGCAGACGCAGTCGGGTATCCCCAGTCAGGCCACCACCCCTAAGTTTGTGGTTTCGGATTGCCTCGGTGCCGATATAGAACTCCACGCTGCCGCACGGTCGGCCATTCTTTCTTTGTATTTTCACCCTGTGAAATATTTGTCCTGAGGAGTCCGGGGTACCTTCCCAACGGGTCTCGTGGCCCGTGAACACACTATACCCCTTGGTGATAAGGCTCAGTTCAGGACACACAACCTTGCGAAAAACCGACCAGTCTTCAACACCATATTCCAAGCCTACAGTCTGGTCTGTATATTCTTCTCCTTCATCTACCGTATAGAGGGTCACTCTACAGGCCAGGTAATCAAACCGATACCCCCACTGCTGGCCATTAGACATCAACACTTGATCTGTCAGAGCATTTGCTGGCGGTATTTGGGTTCTATACACATTTAAAAAACGTTTTTTTGGCGCATCATATATTGCTGGTTGATACTTTGCCCTTGCTCTATGGGCAACCCGAAGGCCTGTTTCAGTTGTTACAGTCATCACTGCTTTGGTACCGATCCCAAATTCCATGGTTATTCTTAAGATCTTGTGCACTCTTAAACAGGTATTGTTCAGCGGCTTTATAAGGGGCCTTAACCAACCCAAACCGTGAGAAACAGTAACAGGTTGACCTGACACATGGTCACTTACTCAACCCAGGGCATGCACCCTTCTACATGACATAGGGTCATAAATCATTACATAGGGTCATAAATCAGGCTTGGGTCATCAATCATTAACGGCCTGTCAAAGGGACCCTTACTCACCCCATAGCCCCCACCTAACCAGGCTTGTCTATCAGGCTTGGGTCATCAATCATTAACGGCCTGTCAAATGGACCCTTACTCACCCCATAGCCCCCACCTAACCAGGCTTGCCTGACCAGAAGACATGCACACGTCATCACTACATAGGGTTCACATAGAGTTCACATAGGGTCATCAATCAAAATTTTGACCCGTGACATCTACTCTATTCTCTCTTGCCTTGCACTGTAGGAGACCAACATCTGCACAGAGCTACTTTAGGCTCTGCACAGGATGGATGGGAAATGTAGGCTGTGATATAAAAACTGATATAAAATAATATAAAAGAGGATTGGATACAGTATCTGACCAGGGACATGCCCCTTCGTCAGGAATGTTTTCAGACCAATTTCTCAAACATTCCAACTGGTTAGGCATACTGCAGTGTCTTGCTATGTCTTATAAGATATGGACAGCTCATCTCGAATATTGTTTGTCTGACTGTGGCCCTTTGATTTAAATACACACATGCACATTTTACATTTGAGATATTTAGCAGACAGTCTGCAGAAGGAGGCGAGAGAGAAGACTGTTTAACTCTCCTCTCCATCTTTGCAGGCTCCCCAGTGGTGCTCCCAGTGCTCTGCTGTCAAGGTGCTCATTATTAATTCATCAGATTTACTGCCGCAATGACTGCTAGCATTAGCTGGGAGCCTGCATTCAACTCACAAATGGCTAATTCAAATCAAATCAAATCAAATTGTATTTGTCACATACACATGGTTAGCAGATGTTAGTGCGAGTGTAGCGAAATGCTTGTGCTTCTAGTTCCGACAATGCAGTAATAACCAACAAGTAATCTAGCTAACAATTCCAAAACTACTACCTTATAGACACAAGTGTAAGGGGATAAAGAATATGTACATAAAGATATATGAATGAGTGATGGTACAGAGCGGCATAGGCAAGATACAGTAGATGGTATTGAGTGCATCTGTAGAAGTTTGTGAGTGCTTTTGGTGACAAGCCGAATTTCTTCAGCCTCCTGAGGTTGAAGAGGCGCTGCTGCGCCTTCTTCACGATGCTGTCTGTGTGGGTGGACCAATTCAGTTTGTCTGTGATGTGTACGCCGAGGAACTTAAAACTTACTACCCTCTCCACTACTGTTCCATCGATGTGGATAGGGGGGTGTTCCCTCTGCTGTTTCCTGAAGTCCACAATCATCTCCTTAGTTTTGTTGACGTTGAGTGTGAGGTTATTTTCCTGACACCACACTCCGAGGGCCCTCACCTCCTCCCTGTAGGCCGTCTCGTCGTTGTTGGTAATCAAGCCTACCACTGTTTTGTCGTCCGCAAACTTGATGATTGAGTTGGAGGCGTGTGTGGCCACGCAGTCGTGGGTGAACAGGGAGTACAGGAGAGGGCTCAGAACGCACCCTTGTGGGGCCCCAGTGTTGAGATGTTGTTGCCTACCCTCACCACCTGGTTGCGTTGAATGCTACAGCGAAATTGGTATTTTAAAGCTTTACATCAAAAGGAAGAAGGGATGACTGAGATGATCGAGAGTTCTAGTCGTGTTCTAACCGCACTTGGCCCTAGGTTAAGAGAGATTTTAGTCCAGGACTAAACAACGTCACACTTGCACATTCTAATGTATGGCTGGGTAAGATATGTATTGCAATTCTCACGATTCTATATGTCTTGTGGTTCGATACTGTGATCTTATGGTGATTTGATGTTCCAAACATATTGCTCACTATGTGTTCTACAGTGAGACAAAAGAGAGCATGAAAACATTTGTTTTGATCAGTTATGGAAATAAAAGTGCTGAAAACATGTTGGTTCACTATTTAAAATGAAAATGGAGAACAGGCTATAGGATGACATTTTTTGGCGCAGGTACACCTGACTAGTGCTAGCCTAGGAACATGTTCCTAGGGGCTAGCTAAAGCTACCTACCTAAAATGTCTTAAAGAGATAGTTTGTGATTTTGGCAATGAGGCCCTTTATCTACTTCCCCAGAGTCCAATGAACTCATGGATATCATTTTTATGTATCTGCGTTCAGTTTGAAGGGACTGGCATTAGCGCAATTGCTTACTAGCATTAGCGCAATGACTGGAAGTATATTGGAACATATATCACAATGACTTGAAGTCTATGGTAACAGCTCGCATGCAATTTGCTTCTGTAGTCTGCTAATCATTGCACTAATGCTAGTTAGCGTTGGCTCGTGAAACTACCTCTGACATACCGGACACAGATATATAAAAATGGTATAAAACAAATTCATCTGACTCTGGGGAAGTAGATAAAGGGCATAATTTACCATTTTCCAAACTATCCCTTTAAGGATAACTCTGGGCTAAAATAATGCAGTGTGAAAAGGCGTAAATATGTTAGCATTATTATTTGTTTTAGAAACGGCGTGATGACCGTGTGTGTGTGCATGTATGTGTCAATGGCAGTTTTCTCTGACACCTTGTCCACCACCTCCACGTGCATGATAAGTATCTTCAAAACCAGTTTCAAACTATGTGTCTGTAAAATGGGTGTCAGAGAAAAGCAGCGAGGGAGAGATTGGCCACGAGGACCCATTGAACGTTATTGAGGGATTTAAAATGATTTCACCAGCTTACCAAACTGGGGATGCTAAGTCTCTGAACCGACGAGTGAGGCCTTGACAGATTAAATCTTCCAGCCGTGTTTGAAGTACTGAGAGGCAGAAAGCAGAGACCAATCTGGGATTAGCACTTTGAAAGGCCTGCAAACAAGTAGTCAAGAATCATTGAGGGGCAGAGTATGACATTGAGGGGCAGAGTGGGATCTAACGATTGGAGGTCTTGGTTGAATGGCTAGGATGTGAATGTGATGCTGTGGCTGCGTAAATACTACATAAATAAATACTGTATCTGGTCTATTGACAGTATTCGTCAGACGGAATACGCAGTAGCTGATTAACCTGCATCGTGCATCGTGTTTTTAAGTGTGGGTGAGCAGTTCTGTCCGTTGGGTGAAGATAAACGCACACTGTCGAGTGTGGTTAACACACGTGCATGCGGATTTGCACACACATGCGTGTGCAGTTACAAAGAGGGCAGCCAGTCAGTCTTGCAAACTGAGGCCAGAGGAGATGAGCTCCCCTCAGCACACTCACACAGCTCTGTCTATGTGACTGGGTTGTGTGTCAGAAACATGGGGGACATGCCTTTGTGTGTGTGTGTGTGTGTGTGTGTGTGTGTGTGTGTGTGTGTGTGTGTGTGTGAGAGAGAGAGAGTGATAGAGAGAGAGAGTGAGAAAGAGAGCGAGAGAGAGACTGTTTTGTGTGTGGGTGCATACATGTGTTCACACTCATATGTGTGCTAGTGCTTGCAGCAGCTAATAAAGATTAAATAAATACAATAGTGCTTGCTCACACAACCTTTCCCATCCAGTCAATCAGCTCATGACAGGTCAATCTGGCTGCCATGACAGATACGGCACTATTCCAGGACACATCTAATTACAATCCACTGTCTTTGTGAAATTGTCCAGTTAGCATGTGGCATCCCTTTGATTGGCCCGTCACTCAGAACCAAGTGGAAACCCGAATCTAACTTGTTCCATCTTCAACTGGCACCATCAGTTAGAGTTTAACTGCTCTGTCTGTCTGGCTGGCTGACATTGACTGTGCTCACACAGAGGCAGATGTGACCGCCTAAATAGTGTGGTGTGTGTGTGTGTGTGTGTGGAGGGGGGTAGCTTGCCTAGGAACCCTGTTAGGAAGCAGTTAGCTAGAGGCTGATCCAGGAACAGCTGCCCCTCTGCCTGCAGAGACGTCAGTTGCAAGTCACTGCTGGGTGTAACGCATACCTATCATGTCCCCACTTCTCAGAATTGTCCTATTGTGAGGACAGTTAAACCAAACACACACAGCTCTCCTGCGGAGGTCTGTTCTCTTCTAAGTGGTGTGTACTAACTATACAGGTGCCATCCAATGAAAACTTTGATCCAGGGAGGGATGCTTTAGGATGAGCTAATTTTAACGTTTAAAAGAGGTGGAGATTGGAGGAGACAAGAAAGGAGGAGAGGAGAGGGGAAGAAAGGAGATGTCACTGGTCTTAGTAGATGCACACACACACACACACACATCATAGTTAAGTCATCCCCTAATGAGCCCCTAAGGAGCCAGATGCAGTACTCCAGGGCCCATATTTATAAAGCGTCTCAGAGTAGGAGTGCTGATCTAGGATCAGTTCGGGCCTTTTAAATTAGGTGACCTGGACCCATATTCACAAAGTGTTCCAGAGTAGATTTGCTGATCTAGGATCAGTTTGAGCTTTTAGATTAGGGGACCTGATTCATAGATTACCTGCATTCATAAAGCATTTCTGAGTAGCCTTTTAGATTAGGGGACCTGAACTTTTAGATCATAATGATTAAGATGACATGGACACAGGGGACCTGATCCTAGATCAGCGCTGCTACTCCTGGGACACTTTATGAATACAGTTCCAGTGACTATAGGGGAGTGATGGGAGGAAAGACTGGGCCTTTCTAACTCTGGATGGAGCTCAGAGGGAGTAAAAGCCAACCAGATGGTTCACATTTTGTTTCAACATGCATGGCCCTAATTTTAGTCCTGACCGTTCACTCCCCCTTTATTCTCTCTTTTGATGGGCAGTGGCTTTTCAACGGGGTATTTTGCCCTTCGTTGTAAGCTACAGTAAAGCAGTGCATGTCCCCTATCGAGTCAACCAAACTAGAGCATGCTGAAATGTGGAACAGGTTCAAGAAAATGTAGCCTATAGGTATTGGGAATGATGGATTATACTGCACCTCGCACTCATTCGACACACATCAGGGGTCGACTGATTTCGCTGACATTCGCTGACATCTCGCTTTCGTATATATGTCTATTTTCTCTAACGCAAAATAGAAAAGCAGTATGAGGGTCTGTGCTCATGCGAAAATGAATGGTGACCGGTGTGTGAGAGAATTCTTTTTTTTGTGTACTTCAGTAAATACTCAGACTCAAAACACAAAAAGCAAAAAACTAGGAGGCCGAGATGCATTATTCATGAATCCCAATGTCAATGATGTTAAGTGCCACATGTATCCTTACGCCAGGTCAATTTTTGAGGGAAAATTACTTTCATTGACTTGGGGTCAATGGAAAAAAATTGGTAATTCAGTTGACAGTGTTGTAAACTGCTCATGTCCATTGCTCTTGACCTGCTCCTAATTTGAGGCAGGTCAGGTTGTATAACAAGCATTGTTCCCATGCTAACAGAGTCTGGATATGTTAGACTTTCAACCTGTCCTCACCTTTCACCCCCTTCCACTGTAGTCAGCAGAGGAGAGGACACAGGGTTTGACATTGACAGTGTCTGTCTGTACTGAAGTGGCTGAACAATAATCTAAAACAATAGTCTTGTTCAAAATGTGAATGTCTTTTTTTTTTACCTGATAAAATAAACGAATTAGTATGGAATGAATGAATGTGGAAAGAGGTAGGGGGGAAAAATAAGCAAGAGAACCAATTTAATATAGAAATGAGTATGTTATGAACTCTCTGAAATCTGCTTGAAGGAAGGGTGCAAGCGTGTGTTTTACTGATCAGTGTTCGTTTGTGAGATGAGGAGCATTAGCTGATCTAGAACGGAATAGTTGAGGCGATCCCTCGTTCGCTCTCTCGCTCTCTCGCTCTCTCTCTGTGGCGTGCGCTCCTTCCAGACGGGGGGACACATCACTGCGCTGAGTTGGACTACACTGGACACTGAGCTGCTGCAGTCTACTCTCTGTCTGAATCCCCTTTATCTCCTAAACTACTACCACTAGTAGTTTGCTCTTGAGATCGGACAGCCGGAATCTGAACAGTCTGTTTTTGTCACTGTTCTGCCTCTGAAAGCCACAGTGGATACTGTGGACATACTGGACACTGAGCTGCAGCAGACCACCTCTCTTTTCTGCACTGCCGGACAGTTTGCCACGCAGTATCGAACTTGTAGTTCAACTGCTAGCAGTTTGTTCTCTTTCATCCTGTGCTTCTGGGGGAGGGAGGCAAAGACTTGAGACAGGATGCTAACTGCTGGTTGACAAGCCGACTCGGGAAGGTCTTCCTCTCTGTTAACTTTGTCGTCTCCTTCAGTGGGCTCCTCAAGCTCGTTTGAGTGCTTATTTTCTGTCCGAGTCGAGTCTAAGCTGCCCTACGGGGCCATCATCATTGGGTCACCACCATGCAGGTGTCGTTAGTGTGCTCGGACAACCACCGTGGCGGTGGCGTGACACGCACCACGGAGGAGCGTCTGAACCAACGGAACTCCAACAGCCCCAGTCTGGGCACCAAGAACAAGTTCCGCGCTGTGGCCATGGTGGCCCGCAGCCTGGGACAGCTGTCCATCAACATTCCCTCGTCCAGCGACCAAAGCATGCGCACTGGCATGAAGTATAGGTAGGAGTCCAGGAAAGACCCCATGCATGCACCTGGACAAGAGCTGGGGAGCCATATGCATGAAGTGTCTTGGAGAACGAGTGCTGACAGGATCAGTTTAGCCTTTTAGATCACAACGCAGGGTGCACCTGATCCTAGATCAGCACACCTTCTCTGAGGTGCTTGATACATATGGCCCCAGACCCCAATACTGTACCATCTGTGGGTGAAATAGTTCTCTGTGTTCTGTCAAGAGTGGGATGTATAGATATGACACCCTGACCCTGTACCTTAGCAAGAGTGTAAGATACTGTCTGTGCAAATTGTAATGACGAGACCCTATACCTGCAACCTTGCAAGAATGGCAGGCATGAGTAGAAGAGACCTTGTCTCTCTGTTCAAGTGTGTATAATAGTTTGAGACATTACCTTGCTCTCTGATTTGCTGGTGCACATGTGTATATGACTGTGCAGGAAAGAGAGAGAACGGATTTCAAGGATGACTGATTGTAATGGGGCTATGGAATGATGCTCATAGTTCTGTCTATTACCTTTCTCATTATTCTCTGACCTCATTATAGTGTTGACTGTGAAATGAATAAGACGGATAATCAACTTAATGCCAATCAACTAAGTGGAGAGTGAATACGTTTTTAGCTGAATTCAAGCGGGATGATACACTTTACAACTAGTCTATAGCTAGTATCATTACTTTAAGACCTTTCCTGACATAAAATTATTATACACCTTTGGGATAAATGTTTCAAATCATGCATACTATGTGATGGATTCAATAGAACTGTACTTGTAAGAAAAGTTTTAGTGACATTACAGCAGTTCCTCCCGATGCTGAAGCTTGTAATCAGCAATGAAAGGAAGCTGACAGCTCAAACGACTCCCCGTCACTACTATACTGCTACGAATGAGACGAGCAGAACGGTCTTAGCGCTATCAGTCTTAATGAATTAGACTTTGAAGTGGAAATAGAGCTTAAAATTCTTACATTTGACTTTTAAGGTAAAAACTGAGAGATCGAGCATTTTGTCATTAAGCTCGGGTGGAGATGGAGGTAGCTTTGATGATAAAGCGCCCTTTAACTTTTAGTGACAGTTGTGTGTTTTGTCTTTTTTCCTCTATTGAGTCACACAAAACCCCTAGCAAAATATCTTCCTCCTCACCACACACACACACACACACACACACACACACACACACACACACACACACACACACACACACACACACACACACACATTTTTGTGAAATTTCATGACTTTTTGGGGAGTAAAAATGTTTCACATACTTTAAAATAAAATCCCTACCTCCTAACCCTAATCCTACCCCTTAACCTAACCTTAACACACACGCACTCACACACGCGCACACACACCACCCCTCAGCCCTAATTCAGCCACAGTTGTCCATCTCAGATACATAGTCTATGGATACATAGTCTATGATGTAGGTTGGAATCTCTGGAATGTGTTTCATGTATTCTGACTGTAGACAGTATATACATGTACTGTGTATGTTACTGTACCTTTGATGAAGCTTTCAGTACAAGCAGTATTACTGATTGCTGACATTACAAATTTGAAGTGTCCTGAAATGACTTTAATGTTGCACTGACATTTCTAATACATACAGTTGAAGTCGGAAGTTTACATACACTTAGGTTGGAGTCATGAAAACTTGTTTTTCAACCACTCCACAAATTTCTTGTGAACAAACTATAGTTGTGGAAAGCCGATTAGGACCCCTACTTTGTGCATGACACAAGTAATTTTCCCAACAATTGTTTACAGACTGATTATTTCACTTATAATTCACTGTATCACAATTCCAGTGGGTCAGCAGTTTACGTACACTAAGTTGACTGTGCCTTTAAACAGCTTGGAAAATTCCAGAAAATTATATCATGGCTTTAGAAGCTACTGATAGGCTAATTGACATAATTTGAGTCAATTGGAGGTTTTCGGGTGGATGTATTTCAAGGCCTACCTTCAAACTCAGTGCTTCTTTGCTTGACATCATGGGAAAATCAAAAGGAATCAGCCAAGACCTCAGAAAAAAATTGTAGACCTCTACAAGTCTGGTTCATCCTTGGGAGCAATTTCCAAACGCCTGAAGGTACCGCATTCATCTGTACAAACAATAGTACGCATGTTTAAACACCATGCAGCCATCATACCACTCAGGAAGGAGACGTGTTCTGTGCCCTTAGAGATGAACGTACTTTGGTGCAAAAAGTGAAAATCAATCCCAGAACAACAGCAAAGGTCCTTGTGAAGATTCTGGAGGAAACAGGTACAAAAGTATCTATATCCACAGTAAAACGAGTCCTATATCGACATAACCTGAAAGGCCACTCAGCAAGGAAGAAGCCACTGCTCCAAAACCACCATAAAAAAGCCCGACTACAGTTTGCAACTACACATGGGGACAAAGATAGTACTTTTTGGAGAAATTACCATCGCTAGGTTTGGAGGAAAAAGGTGGAGTCTTGTAAGCCGAAGAACACCATCCCAGCCGTGAAGCACAGGGGTGGCAGCATCATGTTGTGGGGGTGCTTTACTGCAGGAGGGACTGGTGCACTTCACAAAATAGATGGCATAGTAAGGAAGGAAAAGTATGTGGCTATATTGAAGCAACATCTCAAGACTTCAGTCAGGAAGTTTAAGCTTGGTCGCAAATGCATCTTCCAAATGGACAATGACCCCAAGCATACTTCCAAAGTTGTGGCAAAATGGCTTAAGGACAACAGAGTCAAGGTATTGAAGTGGCCATCACAAATCCCTGACCTCAATCCCATAGAAAATTTGTGGACAGAACTGAAAAAGTGTGTACGAGCAAAGAGGCCTACAAACCTGACTTAGTTACACCAGCTCTGTCAGGAGGAATGGGCCAAAATTCACCCAACCTATTGTGCGAAGCTTGTGGAAGGCTACCCGAAACGTTTAACCCAAGTTAAACAATTTAAAGGCAATGCTACTAAATAATAATTGAGTATATGTAAACTTCTGACCCACTGGGAATGTGATGAAAGAAATAAAAGCTGATATAAATCCTTCTCTCTACTATTATTCTGACATTTCACATTCTTAAAATAAAGTGGTGATCCTAACTGGCCTAAAACAGGGATTTTTTACTAGGATTAATTGTCAGGAACTGTGAAAAACAGAGTTTAAATGTATTTGGCTAAGGTGTATGTAAACTTCCGACTTCAACTGTAACTTCAAGGTGCCACAGCCATTGAGTTACATTCAATCCCTGTCAACAGGAGATTTCTTTTTTTTTTTTTTACCTTTTATTTAACTAGGCAAGTCAGTTAAGAACAAATTCTTATTTTCAATGACGGCCTAGGAACAGTGGGTTAACTGCCTGTTCAGGGGCAGAACGACAGATGCTAAACATTATTGTTTTGTATTAATACTATTCCCCTCTCATAGACAATTGTTATAGTACAGTATGTTTTCCATATGTATTGTGGCTTGAATTTTTCTGTGAAATGGGTAGACGTTTTTATAATTGTATCTGACAGTCTAGAAAGTCCTAATTGAATCACTTGAACGGCTTGATGCTTGATACTGTAGCTACATACTTAACCATAACTTTGATGAAATATTAAAATATTAATTATTCACAGATGCCATCTTTACCTACTTAGGTCAGGGAGTACAGGGGGGATGTTTTGTAACAAACACAAACACACACAAATTTAATGAGCTGTGATTACGTTTATGAGGATGATGATGATGATGATCGTTATGTTCATTATGTTCCTATTGGTCATCTACCACTATAAATAGATGAAAGGTTAATTGAAGAGCCGGCCAGCCAAGTTCTACTGTTAGTCCTCACTGTCAATTCAGATAAAATAACTAAACCATGTTAATTATGCAAAGTAGTACCACACATACAGTGTGTGTGTCTGTGTTTGCTTGTGTGCATGTGTGGATGTTCATGCATGCGTCTGTGTGTGTGTGCATGTGTTGTTGTGAATGCTACTTCGTAAGGCGTAAGGATTTCACCCTTTAGTTATTGACTGGATTCGTCTGGAATTTCACCTTTTAGTTATTGACTGGATTCGTCTGGATCGTGAGGTCAACCAGTCTTTTTTCTTGTTTTCAGCATGTTTTTCAAGAATGGCGAGGATCGTCATTGACTCTTTTGGTCTGCATTTACCCATGATTTCAAAGTGAGAAAATAGGACTGCTTTATTTTATTTTACCATAACATACAGTGCATTTGGAAAGTATTCAGACCCCTTGACTTTTTCCACATTTTGTTACATTACGGCCTTATTCTAAAATGGATTAAATAAAACTAATGACTCACCAATCTACACACAATAACCCATAATGACAAAGCGGGATTTTAGATTTTAGAAGGGTACCAAAACATTTTCTGCAGCATTTAAGGTCTCCAAGTGACCTCCATCATTATTAAATGGAAGAAGTTTGGATCCAACAAGACTCTTCCTAGAGCTGGCCGTCCAGCCAAACTGAGCAATCGGGGGAGAAGGGCCTAGGTCAGGGAGGTGACCAAGAACCTGATGGTCAATCTAAAATAGCTCTAGAGTTCCTCTGTGGAGATGGGAGAACCTTCCGGAAGGACAACCATCTCTGCAGCACTCCTTTATGGTAGTGGCCAGACTGAGCCACTCCTCAGTAAAAAGCACATGACAGCCCACTTGGAGCTTGCCAAAAGGCACCTAAAGAATCTACGACCATGAGAAACAAGATTCTCTGGTCTGATGAAACCAATTTTGAACTCTTTTGCCTGAATGCCAAGCGTCACGCATGGAGGAAACCTGGCACCATCCCTACGGTGAAGCATAGTAGTGGCAGCATCATGCTGTGGGGGTGTTTTCCAATGGCAGGGACTGGGAGACTAGCCAGGACCGAGTTAAAGGTGAACGGAGCAAAGTACAGAGAGATTCCTTGATGAAAACCTGCTCCAGAGCACTCAGGACCTCAGACTTGGGTGAAGGTTCACCTTCCAACAGGACAACGACCCTAAGCACACAGCCAAGACAAAGCTGATGTGGCTTTGGGATAAGTCTCTGAATGTTCTTGAGTGGCCCAGCCAGAGCCCGGACTTGAACCCTATCGATCCACTCTGGAGAGACCTGAAAATAGCTGTGCAGCAACGCTCCCCATCCAACCTGAAAGAGCTTGAGAGGATCTGCAGAGAAGAATGGGAGAAACTCCCCAAATACAGGTCTGTCAAGCGTGTAGTGTCATTCCCAGGAAGATCATTTCTGCCAAAGGTGCTTCAACAAAGTACTGATTAAAGGGTCTGAATACTTATGTAAATGTTATTTACTAAAATGTTATTTAATCTAAAACCTGTTTTTGCTTTGACATTATGAGGTATTGTGTGTAGATTGAATAGGGGAAAACAATTTAATACATTTTAGAATAAGGCTGTAACTTAACAAAATGTGGAAAACGTCAACAAGTCTGAATAATTTCCAAAGACACTGTATGTCCCCCCCAATTTTTTTCCTGAGCTTTCTTATATCATTTAGATATAGAACAGACACTTCAAAACCTTATTCCTTATGATTAATTTTTTGACTGTCTTTTTTGCAATTCAAGAATGTGTCATTCAAGGCGTTTTGATAGGCTATAGTAGTAAACTGCCACATTCGATATCATATCCCCCCCAAAAAGTAAAAAAATAAATAATTATTATATATATACCTAAAGGGGTCCTAAAATTCAAAATCAAATACCCAAATGATCCATGGTATGGCCGTCTTAAACAATTCCATGTTAGGGTAGTCAAACCTTGTTCACCAAGGACCTGGGAAAGAGTTGCAGGGTGGAGGAGAAGTATTTATAAAGGATAAATAACCATCACTTTGCAGAAGGCCACGCAAAAACACTTAACTAATGATTAGTAAATGGATTATAAGGACCTAATTTCTTATGACTCAATATTAAACACTTTAAAAGTTGTTTCTAAATGTGTGAATAATTACATTACTAACATTTACAAATGTTTAATGATTAATAAATTATGAATAAACAATTTTTCTTTCAATTTTTCTTTCGTAACCGGTTGTCCGTGGGGCGACGCACAATTGGCCTAGCATCGTCCGGGTTAGGGAGGGCTTGGTCAGTAGGGATATCCTTGTCTCATCGCGCACCAGCGACTCCTGTGGCGGGCCGGGCGCAGTGCACGCTAACCAAGGTTGCCAGGTGCACGGTGTTTCCTCCAACACATTGGTGCGGCTGGCTTCCGGGTTGGATGGCGCTGTGTTAAGAAGCAGTGCGGCTTGGTTGGGTTGTGTATCGGAGGATGCATGACTTTCAACTTTCGTCTCTCCCGAGCCCGTACGGGAGTTTTAGCGATGAGACAAGATAGTAGCTACTAAAACAATTGGATACCACGAAATTGGGGAGAAAAAGGGCTAAAATTCAACAATTCAACAACAACTATTTTACCTATCCATTATAAATGAGTTATTATAAAGTGTTACCCAACAATGTTGACTGCCATCACTCCAAACCTATTGAGCAAACACTCTTTTACAAACACTTTTTTACTGTTGCTATGAATCGTTACTGTAGCCTATGCTATTTAATAAACTATAGTATCAAATCAATCCACAATGGAGTATGGCGAGAATATTACGTGCCCCCAGCCGAATTGGAGTTGATGACAACACAAAGGCTGTCAATAACCCACAGAACTTGAGCCAATGGCATGCCGTATTAAGCCATGAAATGCTTTGATTGGCCAGTGAGTGGCCAAGCCCTCGTCACACCTAGAATTTATTTATTGACCAAAACCCAGCCCTTTCGTAACACCGCCAGCTATTGTGCTCCTACTTCCCGCGGTGAACATTTCGGACACACCTCAGGATCTATTGCGCTACCACCAGCACTAAGATTTACCATTGCGTTAGGTTTGTTAAAATAGAGGCCAAGCATTTTCTATGCAGAAAAATCCCTGCACACACACACACAACGTCCCCATAACCTTGTGTAAGGGCTTCCTCAGATCCATTAAGTACTTTCTACAGAGCTACGTTGGGCCCCACACAGACACTAAAGTCATGTGCCTTTGATTTCATGATGTGCCTTTTGATTTAATTTCATGTGTATTATCCATCTCTCTGCCCGCTGCTCAACACCAGTTTGGTGACATCGTCGAGGAGTGGACAGCAGTTCAGAGAGAGGTAAAGAGGGCGAGAGTGTTAAACGTGTGTTAAAGAGAATGATGGGAGAGGTAGAGTGAGGGGAGCGACAGAGCTTTGGAGAGGTTGACAGCCAGAGATAGTGATGGTGAGCAGGTGAGGATGAGAGGGAAAGTGAAGAGATAAGAGCAAGAAAAGAGAGTGAGACAGACTGAAGAAATCAG
Organism: Oncorhynchus kisutch; assembly: GCF_002021735.2. NCBI lineage: Eukaryota > Metazoa > Chordata > Actinopteri > Salmoniformes > Salmonidae > Oncorhynchus > Oncorhynchus kisutch. The sequence continues at coordinate 52,461,604 of NC_034190.2, read as the reverse complement.
TTTCATTTAGACTGTCCACCATTGAGGAGGATACTTTTATTCTCCATTATTTGATCACTGTGGGCAGAAAAAGAGATTGAAAGTGCTGCTTTAAAGCTAGAATCCTTAGTTGCTACATCCATTTGTGGACTTATAAATTAATAATTTACCCATTGATTCTTGAAGAATACAATCAATAAATACCTCTTGAGCTTTGTTCAGCTGCTGTATCCCATCAGAACCCAAAATATAAGCTTGTTTTACTCTAATGGTTGTAAATAATGTATATGAATATAATGTATATAACACTGTATAGCATCAAAACATGGTTAAAACTATAATTTCACATCATATATGGTACGTCCCTGCATCCATAGCTCTGTTTTTGACAGTGGTTACATTTCTCCAGGCCCATCCCTCCCGTCCATTTTTACAGAAACCGAGGCAGGGTGATCCTATCAGGGATCAAGGTAAGACCCAAGTACAGACTGTATGAAGTAACAATGTTTATTGTAAAAACAGGTGCAGGCAAATGACAGGTCAAGGCCAGCAGGGGTCGGTAATCCAGAGTAGGAGCAAAGGTACAGGATGGCAGGCAGGCTCAGGGACAGGCAGAGTTTAGGAATACAGGGGTGGAGCAAAGGTACAGGACGGCAGGCGAGCTCGGGGTCAGGGACAGGCAGAGTGGTCAGGCAGGCGGGCTCGGGGTCAGGACAGGCAAGGGTCAAAAGGAGGGTGAGAAAAGAGAAACTGGAAAAGGCAGAAGCTGACGAACTGGCAACACACAAACAGAGAACACAGGTATAAATACACAGGAGACAATTGGGGAAGATGGGCAACGCTTGGAGGGTGTGGAGACAAGCACAAGGAAAGGTGAAACATATCAGGGCGTGACAGATTCGCTTTGTTATTGCTTCAAGTAAGGATTCTTGCTTTAAGAGGTGATTACGTAAACACCAGTGGAGGCTGCTTACGGGAGGACGGATCATAATAATAGCTGGAATGGAGCAGATGTAATGGCATCAAACCATGTGTTTGATGTATTTGATACCATTCTACTTATTCCGCTCCCGTCCTTCACAATTAAGGTGCCACCAACCTCTTGTGATAAAAGCTAAATGCTCTGCACTATCCAGCCCTCTTTTAACTGATACCGGGGTCAAGGCAACAGCTTGGTTACACTGCCGGCAGTAAGAGATAAGTATGGGGTGAGAGAGAGAGAAAGAACTACTGTTTGTTTGTATACACTGGAGGTGGCCCAACCTGCCACTCCCCAGTAAACAAGCAAATGTATACCGTAGCTTCAGATGTTTCGTTTTTTTCATGTTATGTCATCCCTTTACCACTACACATATGTAAGAATGTGGAAATGTTATGTAATGGACGTTTAAAGGTCATGCTGTGTAACTTTTTGTCATTGGAGCTCATTCATTCTTTCTGTCCATATTCAGTACTTGTAGGTGGATGTGAACTCTATCAAACTTCCCATATAAGGACGTAGCCAAGCTAAAAGGAATGAGGAAATGGAAAATATTGGGGGCGGGGGGGGGGGGTCTGAGATTGGAGGAAGGCTTTGATATTTGGGGGTGGAATTCCGTTGGTACTCACTGTACCATTGGGAGCCTAGTTCCTTTGCTTCAGGTCGTCATTGTAAATAAGAATTTGTTCTTAATTGACTTACAGTACCAGTCAAAAGTTAACACACCCACTCATTCAAGGGTTTTTCTTTATTTTTACTATTTTCTACATTGTAAAATAATAGAGAAGACATCAAAACTATAAAATAATACATATGAAATCATGTATTAACCAAAAATGTGTTAAACAAATCAAAATACATTTTAGATTCTTCAAAGTCGCCACCCTTTGCCTTGATGACAGCTTTGCACACTCTTGGCATTCTCTCAACCAGCTTCACCTGGAATGCTTTTCCAACAGTCTTGAAGGAGTTCCCACATATGCTGAGCACTTGTTGGCTGCTTTTCCTTCACTCTACAGTCCAACTCATCCCAAACCATCTCAATTGGGTTGAGGTCGGGTGATTGTGGAGGCCAGGTCATCTGATGCAGCACTCCATCACTTACATAGTCTGGAGGTGTGTTGGGTCATTGTCCTGTTGAAAAACAAATGATAGTCCCACTAAGCGCAAACCAGATGGGAAGGAGTATCGCTAAAGAATGCTGGGGTGGCCATGCTGGTTAAGTGTGCCTTGAATTCTAAATAAATCACAGACAGTGTCACCAGCAAAGCAGCCCCACACCATCACACCTCCTCGTCCATGCATCACGGTGGGAACCACACATGCGGAGATAATACGTTCACCGCTGTGCGTCTCACAAAGATACAAAGATACGGCGGTTGGAACCAAAAATCGTAATTTTGGACTCACAGACCAAAGGACAGATTTCCACTGGTCTAATGTCCATTGCTGGTGTTTCACACAGTCTCCTCTGAACAGTTGATGTTGAGATGTGTCTGTTACTGGAACTCTGTGAAACATGTATTCGGGCTGCAATTTATGAGGCTGGTAACTCTAATGAACTTATCCTCTGAAGGAGAGGTAACTCCTCCTTCCTTTTCCTGTGGCAGTCCTCATGAGAGCCAGTTTCATCATGGCGTCTGATGGTTTTTGCGAGTTCATTTGAAGAAACTTTGAAAGTTCTTGACATTTTCCACATTGACTAACCTTCATGTCTTAAAGTAATAATGGACTGTTGTTTCTCTTTGCTTATTTGAGCTGTTCTTGCCATAATATTGACTTGGTCTTTTACCAAATATAGTATACCACACCTACCTTGTCACAACACAACTGATTGGCTCAAACGCATTAGAAATTCCACAAATGAACTTTTAACATGGCACACCTGTTAATTGAAATGCATTCCAGGTGACTACCTCAGGAAGCTGGTTGAGAGAATGCCAAGAGTGTGCAAAGCTGTCTTCAAAGGGTGGCTACTTGGAAGAATCTCAAATATATTTTTATTTGTTTAACACTTTTTTGGTTACTACATGATTCCATGTGCGTTATTTCATAACTCTGCAATGAGTAGGTGTGTGCAAACTTTTGACTGGTACTGTACCAGTATAAATAACAGTGAAATAAAGCTTCCCCTCTGCGGTAGCTCTCGCAAAACTAACATCTTTGTCTTATCATACCCAGATAAACTTTTTTGCTCTCATAGCATTACCTTCTTGTATATCTACTGCTTATACCTTACAAGAAAGTATATCTTATTTCTCATAATAATGACCCTCTCATATCTCATTACACATCTCTCCACCTCCTCCCCTATACATTACGTAGGCACTTGAATAATCTTGCATAACCACACACTCAACCCAATTACTCTATATATACAAGAAACACAGGGTCACTTCCTAATTCAGATCTGTTAGTTTACACCGGCTTGCTAACTAAGAGTCAACACTGCTCTCTGTCATGGTATGAGATGTTTTACGATGTATGTGTGCGTGCATGTGTGACTCACAGTATGTGACGTCTGAGTACGATGATTTTATGTGGTGTGTATGCATCTGTGTATGTTTATATACTACATGACCAAAAGTATGTGGACACCTGCTTGTCGAACATCTCATTCCAACATCATGGGCATTAATATGTTGTTGGTCCCACTGTTGCTGCTATAACAGCTTCCCCTCTTCTGGGAAGGCTTTCCACTAATGTTGGAACATTGTTGCGGTGACTTGCTTCCATTCAGCCACAAGAGCATTAGTGAGGTCGGGCACTGATGTTTTGCGATTAGGGCTGGCTTGCAATCGACATTTCAATGCATCCCAAATGTGTTCGATGTAGTTAAGGTCAGGGCTTTGTGCAGGTCAGTCAAGTTCTTCCACACACCAATCTCGACAAACCATTTCTGTATGGACCTCGCTTTGTACATGGGGGAATTATCATGCTGAAACAGGACAGGACCTTCCCCAAACTGTTGCCACACATTTGGAAGCACTGAATCGCCTAGAATGTCATTGCATGTTGTAGCATTAAGATTTCCCTTCACTGGAACTAAGGGGCCTAAGCCCGAACCATGAAAAACAGCCCCACCATTATTCCTTTTCCACCAAACTTTACCGCTGGCACTATGCATTGGGGCAGGAAACGTTCTCCCAGCATCCGCCAAACCCAGATTAGTCCGTTTAACTGCCAGATGGTGAAGCGTGATTCATCACTCCAGAGAATGCATTTCCACTGCTCCAGAGTCCAATGGAGGCGAGCTTTACACCACTCCAGCCAACAATTGGCATTGCGCATGGTGATCTTAGGCTTGCGTGCGGCTGCTCGGCCATAGAAACGTGTTGGGGAATGTGTTGGGGAAGTGAATTGCTTAATGAACACAGCTGCCTACTTACCATGGGGCTTGGGTGAGGGCAACCTGAGTCTCCCTATGACTGACTGCATGAACTCTGATTCCACAGTACCACTTTTCCATAAGCCTCTTTATAGGGTTTAGGTGTTACTCATGACTTCGTCGAGATAACCAACAATGGAGCAAATCAGGAAGCTGGTCTATCACAGGGCCATACCCCTAATCCATCTCCTTATTGCTGAGTGCCAAGTAAAGAGGCATTGAGTATTACGTATGACTAGGGATCGAATCCCCAAACCTTCCAATCTCAGGTGGCCACTGAGTTGTCCGAAAACACCATAGGAAAACACCAGAGCTACTGAACAGTCCTTAAGTCCTTAGCAGCATAGAGATGGGTAGAGTGTTCACAAAAATAGGAGTGCCCTCTTTCCATCTCTATGTTTAGCATATGTTTGTATCTAAAGTGACTTAAAGTTAACATGCAGTATATTCAGTTGCCTATGTGGGATGTAGCCCGGCAATTGAACCCACAACTTTGGTGTTGTGAGCACTACTCTCTGACCAACTGAGCCATCGGAACCATCAATCAATCAATTTGCCCAGCCCTTTTCATAGCAACATTGGTAGTTATGTGCTTCACGGTAACCATGGAGAGGAGGAAAGGTGTATGTAGAACAGCATGGCTTTGCGGCCTTGGCGTTGTGGGCGCTAGAGAAAGAGCTCGGCAACCCGGAGAATCAGGAAACAAAGGCTACATATTCATCTCCAATTGACTCCTTGAGGCCAGTCTCTGCCCCTGCCCCTACCCCTCCCTCACCCCCCTCTGTATCCAGGGATGTGTTAGTAGCAAAGGCCCTCTCAGTGACACTGAGCACTGTATTATGGGGGATCTCTACACACACACAATGCTTTGAGTAATCTTGTCACCGTGGCATATCCACAAGGCATTTGTATCTCTCACAATTGCAGCGAAATAACTGGGTCTTCTGCTGTAGCTGCAGTTATAGGACTTCACTGTCAGATCTCTATTTCAACCAGAAGATAGCAGAAAGCTGCTCTTGGACCCGGAGTTGTTCATCCTCACTTTGATCTGAACACATGGGACACTATCCTAGCAGTCTGTTGAGAAGTCTGCGAAGAATCAATGTGTTTCCATTTATATACTGTGAGATATATGATGTAAAATCCACCATAGAAACCCATATATAGAAACCTTTTGCTAATAGTATTTCATAGGACTCTGGTCAAAAGGAGTTCACTATATAGGGAATAGGGTGTCGTTTGGGATGGAGAATCTCCAGTTCATGCTATTCCTCTTCTCCTTCTGTCACAGCACAGGTCAGTAAAGTCATTTTTCACAGCCTAACATGTTCTCTTTTTTTGACAGAAACCTGGGCAAGTCTGGATTGAGGGTGTCCTGCCTGGGATTAGGTGAGTGTGATGATCCATTCAATTGAACTCAATGTCATGTTCATTGTCCTGGTAGGAAATGCATTGTGCAGTCAGGAGTTACGAAAGATACAACGTATGTTCACCACATTCTCTGCAGACAATGGACTTCTGCATATGCATGGCTGCTCGCGTACACACACACACACACACGCACTCATAGGTGAGGTTTCCCGGACACTGATTAAAACTAGTCCTGGGGTAACAAGCAAACAAAAGGGAGAATCTCCATGGGAAATTATTTGAAGTTCAGGACTAGGTTTAATCTGGGTCCGAGAAACCACTCCATAGAGTTCTGACACTCTCTATTCTCCACAGGCACGTGGGTTACCTTCGGAGGACAGATCACAGATGAGGTAGGCGGAGACTCCATACTCACAACATCCATTGTCCATGTCCACAGTGTGTGACATAGTGGAGTCAATATGTGCGATATTAGGGTGACATCCTAATTCAACCATAAATCTAGCTGTCAATATCCAGTTTAGTTGCTTGATTGATTATTATTTTAATTAAAAATCACATTTTAGGTGTAGACTAACAGTGAAAATTCTTTCTTACGGGTCATTTTCCAACAATGCAGAGTTAAAGATAAAGATACAAATAAAATGTAAACAACGTGGCTATATACAGGGAGTACCAGTACCGATTCAAGGTTATTGGGGTACGAGGTTATTGAGGTAGATATGTACTGTGCATATAGGTAGGGGTAAAGTGACTAGGCACTTAACAAGGATAGATAATAGACAGTAGCAGCAGCATATGTGGCGAGTGTCAAAATGTGTGTGTGGCGTCAGTATGTATGTGTGCACAGCGCATGTTATCCATGTGTCATTGCTTTATGCTAATCAACTAAAGCCTTTTCACTTTTCAGACCTTCTATTAGACAGACACAGACACCTATGTCCTCTCTCTCTCTCTCTCTCTCTCTCTCTCTCTTTCTCTCTAGATGGCGGAAGAAATAATGACATTGGCCTATGAGAACGGGATCAATCTGTTTGACACAGCGGAGGTCTACGCTGCAGGGAAGTGAGTGCGCACACACACGCACACATGCACATACACGCGCATACACACCACACACACACATCCACTCTTCCATTCCATCTCCGTCTGTTTTACTGGGCCTCAGTGGCTAACCACTTTGAGGTCACTGTAGCTTCAGAGCGTGGTTGAACTCCCATCCCCTCCATCTTCAACTGCATTACGTGTGTGTGTGTGTGTGTGTGTGTGAAATTATTGCTAATAACACTCACACACCACATACAGTACACACACCACAAATACACACTAACAAAGCTGTGTTTGATAAGAGCTGTCACATAGAGGAAGATGTGCTTGATGGGAAATGTTAAGAGCCATTCATGGAGAACACATTGGTCCTTGGGGCAAAGATGTAACATCTGTCAACAGCCAGAGAGATGCATCGTCCTCGACCCAATCCTCCCTCTATCCTTCCCTTTCACATGCTGAGAATGTTCTTTTGGAGAGAGAAAGAGAGAACGCGAGAGAGAGAGAGCGAGAGACTGAAAAAAGTCTGAAAAAGCGATAGGCAGAGCATTATTCTCTGCTGTCACGTTTCAGTAAATCGCCTGCTTCATTAGCCTTGACCTCATAGACCAGAAGTCTCCACTGCTCTCCTATTTCACAAATTGTGCTCAGTACTTTCCTCATGCACCATGTGTCAATAACATCCAAAGAATGGTATTCATTAAACTTCCCATGGTTGTAAGAATTTGTTGTTCTTCTCTTGCAGGGCAGAGGTCGTATTGGGAAACATCATCAAGAAGAAAGGTTGGAGGTGCGTAGAGTTTAATGGGACTTCTGTTGTCGTCCGGAGCCATTTTCACACGTGTGTGTGTGTGTGTGTGTGTGTGTGTGTGTGTGTGTGTGTGAAATTATTGCTAATGCCATCTATGCTGGAAATTATAATATATATATTAATTTTTTTATGAGCATGGCCTTAATTCTATTACAGCATATTGGATGACTGTCTTTCATATTCCATTCACCCAGCTCAATAACATCCATAGGTTTAGGCTGCTACATGATCCCAAAATAGGTCCTGTACCCATCATGAGGTTGCTACAACCTAGCTTATGAATGAAAGTTTACAACGTAGGTGCACAGGTCAAGAGAAAAATGTGAGTAATCAAGGTGACAGACAGTGACACATTCAACACCACCTTGCACACTCTTGCCTGCATCTAGCTGATCTAGGTTCTAATCATTAGTACAACAGTTGCAAATGAGAGTTCCTATTGGCCAAATTAATGTATGTTTATCCCCATTTTGTTCCGTTTGCTTCCATTTAAGAAACTTTTTCAATAGAATACATCCCTGATCACACGCAAACACAATTCACTTTCATAGCAGCCACATCTGAACAGCATGATCACTTTACGTGTTGTATAATTCCTTCTCGAATCTATGCACTCTCCTCCTCTTACCTTTTCCCTTCGCTTGTGGACTTCAGTGCTGGTCTGTGACCAGGTGAAAAAACATTTCCAAGCCAATCATTCATATCATAACTGCTAAACGCTACTCACAGCCTACATCGTTGTCGCCATATTAGCTAACATCATAGACAACATACAGTGCTTTGCAAAAGTATTCACCCCCTTGGCGTTTTTCCTATTTTGTTTCATTACAACGTGTAATTTAAATAGATTTTTATTTGGATTTCATGTAATGGACATACACAAAATAGTCCAAATTGATGAAGTGAAATGAAAAATTCTTTAAAAAAATAAAAAAATAAAAAACAGAAAGGTGGTGCGTGCAAATGTTTTCACCCCTTTTGCTATGAAGCCCCTAAATAAGATCTGGTGCAACCAATTACCTTCAGAAGTCACATAATTTGTTAAATAAAGTCCACCTGTGTGCAATCTAAGTGTCACATGATCTGTCACATAATGTCAGTATATATACACCGGTTCTGAAAGGCCCCAGGATCTGCAACATCACTAAGCAAGGTGCATTGATGGCTTCGTCAAAGCCCAGACCTCAATCCAATTGAGAATCTGTGGAATGACTTAAAGATTGCTGTACACCAGCGGAATCATTCCAACTTGAAGGAGCTGGATCAGTTTTGCCTTGAAGATTGGCAAAAATCCCAGTGGCTAGATGTGCCAAGCTTATAGAGACATACCCCAAGAGACTTGCAGCTGTAATTTCTGAAAAAGGTGTCTCTACAAAGTATTGACTTTGGGGGAGGTGAAAAGTTATGCACAAGTTTTTGTTTTTTTGTCTTATTTCTTGTTTGTTTCACAATAAAAAATCTTTTGCATCTTCAAAGTGGTAGGCTTTCATACAACCCCCCCCAAAATAAATGTTAATTACAGGTTGTAAGGCAACAAAATAGGAAAGGGGGTGAATACTTTTGCAAGCCACTGTAGCTTCTAGAACTAACGAATTAGTAGACCTGCTAGCTACAATCATGCAGGACAGTCAGCAAGCAGATTAGCAGTTACACCGGTGGGCCCTGTTGGCAAGAAATCAATAAAACCAAAAGCTTACCTTGACTTGGATAAGTTCCAGTGTTGGAGAGCCATAGCCAGCTAGGTAACATAGCTTATGCTTTCAGAACTAGATTCATTCTCTGATCCTTTGATTGGGTTAATTAACATAAACACATAGCCTACAAGCCACTGATGCAGACCTTTGGAACATTTACATTTTAAAATGTCTAATAAAGGCACGTAATATAGCCTACACCTTCACAATAAACCCATTATTTATTTTAGACAGGTCTAAAGAAACATGATATGAAGAAAATGTAGTCTATTTCAGAAGAACAGAATAGCATACTCTGAGTTGTCCTTATGTTAGGTCCTGATCTGGCTATGCCATATGGCTGTGGGCTACACTAGTTCATTTAGCCACAAGATTAGCTTAGAATTCCATGGCATTATTTTATATTAATTTATAGTATGAACAATACAATTGAACAAAGCTGAATAAAATAGAAATTATATTTTCTCCAAACGATTGGAGGGAGTGAGCACATGCATTCTGTGTTGAGAGGTTAACAAACAAATAGGTATTCCTATATGCTTACTTTATAGTTAATAATGTTACTTTGGTTGTTCTACAAACGTTGGGCTCTATGTTTTGACTTTTAATACATTGTAAGGCTGCATGATGCGACTCTAATGATTATTTTGAAAAAAGTTGCTTGAAAGGCATGAGCTCTGCTTAGTTTTTTTGTGCAGGCTGTACACGCATCTTCAGTCTCTCATTCACAATTTGAGAAGCACTTGATAATGCCTTGAATTTCCCGGCGGCATCCACTTTGTGTGCCCATAATGCACCCTAAAAAAAACATGCCTTTTGCAGCCCTTCTCCCTGAGTGCTGCCTGCTCCGAAGCACCACTCATCTCACTCACACTGCTCTCCTTCATGGGTCTTTCTCAAAAGCTACAAGTGAAGACAGACATATCCGGGACGCAACTGCACGCGTCCTTATCCAATTCCGAGGTGCATATTGAAGATATTGGAAGAACTGTCCACCTTTACTTTTCGTCAGCAACAAAAAGATGAGGCCTAACAAACAGCAAAAGCACCCATGTCAATCTACTATCCCCCATAGTACAAAAGTAGAGATATTATATTCTGTGCGAGAAATAAATATTCCAAACGTAGTCTGGTACAGTTGTGGGATGCGATAGATCCCGAATAAATACAACCACTAGCAATGAGGCTGATGCAACAGATCAGAACGTTTAACTTTAAATGTTAATAAACTATTAGGCTATTTCTTCACATTATAAGCGCAGCAATACGCACATGGTAGTAGACTATAAGCGCAAATGTTCCATTAGCGGAAAACACCATTATCAAAAGTGAAGCAAATGTGAATATGCATGTAATGCTTTTATTATAAAGGTGCATTTTTATGGTTAAAATTATGTTCCCCAAACCTCAAACTCACGCGCTGCGTATGTATGCCAGTTAGGCTCTACACCCGTTGTAAATCAGATTAATGTGCTTCATTTGAAGACATTATTTGTCCACTTTAGTTGTGATACAAACCTTGTCACCCATCAGACTATACTTGATTTAATCTTTCATATTAAAAAATACATGTGTGAAATTCGTTTTGATTTAGAATGGACAATTATCATGCACCTATCTCAAAACCGGCAGGGGAAAAAATACATGTCATCTCTGCACTTACAGTGCCTTCTGAAAGTATTCAGACCCATTTACTTTTTTCCACATTTTGTTACATTAGACATATTCTAAAATGAATTAAATAAATAAAAATCCTCAGCAATCTACACCCAATACCCCATAATGACAAAGTGAAAATTGGTTTTTAGAAATGTTTGCAAATGGATTAAAGATTTTTTTTAAAACATATCTTATTTACATAAGTATTCAGACCCTTTGCTATGAGACTTGAAATTGAGCTCAGGTGCATCCTGTTTCCATTGATCGTCCTTGAGATGTTTCTACAACTTGATTGGAGTCCGCCTGTGGTAATTTCAATTAATTGGACATGATTTGGAAAGGCACACACCTGTCTATATAAGGTTCCACAGTTGACAGTGCATGTCAGAGCAAAAACCAAGCCATGTGGACAAAGGAATTGTCCGTAGAGCTCAGAGGCAGGCATGTGTCGAGGCACAGATCTGGGGAAGGGTACCAAAAAATATCTGCGGCATTAAAGGTCCCCAAGAACACAGTGGCCTCCATTGGAAGAAGTCTTCCTAGAGCTGGCCACCCGGCCAAACTGAGCAATCGGAGGAGAAGGGCCTTGGTCAGGGAGGTGACCAATAACCCTATGGTCAGTCTGACAGAGCTCTAGAGTTCCTCTGCGGAGATGGGAGAACCTTCCAGAAGGACAACCATCTCTGCAGCACTCCCCCAATCAGGCTTTTATGGTAGAGTGACCAGACTGAAGCCACTCCTCAGTAACATGCACATGACAGCCCACTTGGAGTATGCCAAAAGGCACCTAAAGACTCTCAGACCATGAGAAACAAGATTCTCTGGTCTGATGAAACCAAGATTGAACTCTTTGGCCTGAATGTCAAGCGTCACTTCTAGAGGAAACCTGGTGGTGGCAGCATCATGCCGTGGGGATGTTTTCCAGCTGCAGGGACTGGGAGACTAGTCAGGATCGAGGCAAAGATGAATGGAGCAAATTACAGAGAGAGCCTTGATAAAAACCTGCTCCAGAGAGCTCAGGACCTCAGACTGGGGCGAAAGTTCACCTTTCTACAGGACAACGACCCTAAGCACACAGCCAAGACAACGCAGGAGTGGCATCGGGACAAGTCTCTGAATGTCCTTGAGTGCCCCAGCCAGAACCCGGACTTGAACCCAATCGAACATCTCTGGAGAGACCTGAAAATAGCTGTGCATCAACGCTCCCCAACAAACCTGACAGAGCTTGAGAGGATCTGCAGAGAAGAAGGGAGAAACTCCCCAAATACAGGTGTGCCAAGCTTGTAGCATCATACCCAAGAAGACTCGAAGCTGTAATCGCTGCTAAAGGTGCTTCAACAAAGTACTGGGTAAAGCATCTGAATACTTATGTGAATGAAAAAAAATGGGGGGGGGGGGTTCAACTAACTGAAACATTGGTTTAAATTCCACTGAACACATTGTCTTGAGCATACAGGAACACCATTGTCTAGTCCGCTGCACCTGTCAAATCTATCTCTCGAATTTCAAAAATGTTCTGTCTCAGCAGCTATACTCGCTCTTTTTAAGTGAAGATGGAGGAGATTGCTAGTGGCCAGACTTGTTTGTTACTCCTGTATTTTTGTTATTTTATGAATGGTGAAGTGCACTTAATGCTAGCTATCTAGCCTGCAGGGTATGCCGGGTAGTCAATGGCATTGGATGGGAGCGCTGAGGGGAAACAAACATGCTTCTCCCCCACTTCTGAAGAAGTACCCTGCTAAAGCCCTCAGCCCTTCTCCTGTTTGATTATCATCAGAGGCAGCAGCAGGAATCAAGGTTTTCCTAAAAAGTGCTATTTATTAGTTGCTTTTTATTTGTTTACATAATCAGTTACATAATCAGTCAACAATTACTATGAATTAATTACTGCAAGTAAAAAAAATAACACACCAGATGAAATAGGTTCAGAATGAATTGTTGAATGAATTGTCAAAACGTCATCGGGGCCAAGGGGACTTAAGTGCAGAAAAATTATAATTAAATCATTCTGAAGAATTCTAACATAATGCACTGGATCTCCCATTTTCAAGTCAGAATGCTCACCATGCACCTGTCCCTCATATACTTCTCTCTCCTTACAGGCGCTCTACTTTGGTCATCACCACCAAGATATTCTGGGGAGGAAAGTACGTATTACACTTTTGAAAAACCTTTTTCTTTATGTGTGTGTGCGTGTGCGTGTGTTAGAGGCAGTATGACTCTTAATTGTTTTCCTATGAGGAAACGGGGTCGATCCCCTCCTATGAGAATGCCCTTTCACTGAGGATCAATTAAAAGGGCATTCATTAGTAGCTGCTTATAAATAAATGAATGATATGTACCCGTTGATTCTTGAAGAATATAACGTATAAATGCCTCATGAGTATCAGGTATCAAGGTAAGACACAAGTGTAGACTATGTGAAGTAACAATGTTTATTGTAACAACAGGGGCAGGCAAGCGACAGGTCAAGACAGGCAGGGGTCGATAATCCAGAGTAGGAGCAAAGGTACAGGATGGCAGGCAGGCTCAGGGTCAGGGACAGGCAGAGTTCGGTAATCCAGAGGTGGAGCAAAGGTACAGGACGGCGGGTAGGCTTACTGTCAGGGACAGGCAGAGTGGTCAGGCGGGTGGGTACAAGGTCAGGACAGGCAAGGGTCGAACGCCAGGGGGACAAGAAAAAGAGAGGCTGAGAAAAGACAATAGCTGACAGGACAAACAAGATGAACTGGCACAGACAGACAGAAAACACAGGTATAAATTCCCAGAGGATAAGTGGGAAGATGGGCGACACCTGGAGGGGGTGGAGACAAGTACAAGGATAGGTGAAACAGATCAGGGCGTGACAGTACACCCCTCCCTCTAGGGATGCCACATGGTGTTCCACCTGGGCGGATACTTGGTTGACTGTGGTGCCGGCGGGGAAAGTCGGCGATAATAGAAGGGTCCAGGATGTCTTTAGCGGGAACCCAGCACCTCTCCTCCGGGCCATAACCCTCCCAGTCAACCAGGTACTGGAAACAACTGCCCCCGTGGTCAAACCCTCAGGAGGCGTCTCATCGTGTACGCTGGCTGGCCCTCGATGACACGGGGAGAGGGATGGGCCTAGAAACAGAAAACAAGGGGGAGTCAGACATGGTTTTGGCTCTAGACACAGAAAAGGTAGGAAAAATACAGAGGGTACGGGGCAACAGAGGATGAACAACAGAGGGGCTAATGATCTTGGAGCGGGGGGAAGGTCTCGGCTTCCGGGGGTGTAGCCGTGGCACTATAGCGACGTGCCAGCGCCTCAGACTTTAACTTCTTGGATACCGGTTGGTGCTGTGGAAGCGAAGTGGCCCGGGCCTTACTAAACCCCTCACGGAGGTCCTGGTACTCTGCGGAGCTGGCAGAGAGGTCCAGGGAATTTTCCTAGGAAGACGTCCCGGGGCAGGCAGAGCTGACTTCAGGCAATGAGTGTGGCAGGACGGGCTCCAGCCCACGGTGGCACCAGTAGCCCAGTCCAGTCAATGGAGAGATTGTGTTACCTGGAGCCAAGAGAATCCCAATACCATGGGAACTAGCAGAAATTGTATCGTCTCGCTGTGGTTCCCCGACACTCGTAGGTTGACGGGGTGGTTTGGTGGGTGACCTGGCCTATAGAGCGCCCGTCCAGCGCCCTAACACCCATGGGAATGGAGAGGGGTTGAGTGGGGATACCCAGGTCGGACGCCAGGGCAACGTCCATGAGACCCACATCGGCCCCTGAGTGGATGAGTACCTGGAGAGACTTGGACTGGTCGCCCCACAACAGGGTGGCATGGAGAGGGGGGCGAGTAAGGAGAGAAGAACAATTATCTTTAAGACCCACTAGTGTACTCACTCCAACAGATGAGCTAGGTCTCTTGAAGGGACAGGTAGACACAAATTGACCGGCAGTACCGCAATACAGACAACTCTAGGTCACAAGTCTGCGTACGCTTTCGGCTGGAGACAGCCAAATCAAATCAAATCAAATCAAATTTATTTATATAGCCCTTCGTACATCAGCTGATATCTCAAAGTGCTGTACAGAAACCCAGCCTAAAACCCCAAACAGCAAGCAATGCAGGTGGAGAAGCACGGTGGCTAGGAAAAACTCCCTAGCCAAGACCTGCCGAGCTGCATCAGCTCGGGAAGAGGTGAATCGGCAGTCTCCGGAGGCTCTTGGAGGGACTCGGGTAGGCTCGGATCCTCTCGGGGATGTAGACAACGGGGACAAACTTTTTTTTCAAACTTTTCTCACCTCTGCCACGAATACCTCCAGACTGAGGCAGATGGCGGATTGTTTCTCCAACACCGCCGTGGCCCAGGGAAGTGCCCTCCCGGACATCAGCGTAATAATGTACGCTACATTCGAGTGGTCTGAGGGGAACGAAGAAGGCTGTAGCTCAAACGAGGGAGCACTGGGAGAGAAAGGCCCGGCAGGTTCTGGAATCTCTATCGTAGTGCTCCGGGGGAGGTTAGCGGGGTTCCCGGGAAACCGGGGTGACGGCGCTGCTACCAGCCGAGTTAGAGGGGCTGGGAGGTTACTGTTGTGGTAGGCTGCCTAGTAGGCAACCCACAGAATTTCTCCCGCAATGCGTCCAAGACTAGGTCGTGTCGTTCGGCCACGGCCTGGAATCCTTCCATCAGACCACAAAGCAACTCCTCGTGCCTACCAATGGTGGCTCCTTTGGAGGAGATGGCGTTGCAGAGCTGGACCAAGTCTACTGGGTCAGTCATGGCCAGTTTGTACTATCAGGTATCAAGGTAAGACCCAAATGCAGACTGTGTGAAGTAACCATGTTTATTGTAACAACAAGGGCAGGCAAACGACAGGTCAAGGCAGGCAGGGGTCGATAATCCAGCGTAGGTGCAAGGGTACAGGACGGCAGGCAGGCCCAGGGACAGTTTAGTAATCCAGAGTAGAAGCAAAGGTACAAGACGGCAGGCAGGCTCAGGGACAGGCAGAGTGGTCAGGCGGGTGGGTACAGGGTCAGGACAGGCAAGGGTCAAAAATGAGAAAAAGAGAGGCTGGGAAAAGACAATAACTGACAGGACAAAGGCTGCTAAGC
Source organism: Oncorhynchus kisutch (assembly GCF_002021735.2). Classification (NCBI taxonomy): domain Eukaryota; kingdom Metazoa; phylum Chordata; class Actinopteri; order Salmoniformes; family Salmonidae; genus Oncorhynchus; species Oncorhynchus kisutch. The sequence continues at coordinate 52,445,601 of NC_034190.2, read as the reverse complement.
TTGACAAACAAGACAAACTGGCACGTACAGACAGACAACACAGGTATAAATACCCAGAGGATAAGTGGGGAAGATGGACGAGGGGGTGGAGACAAGCACACGGTCAGGTGAAACAGATCAGAGCTTGACAAGAGCTTGGTTCAACTGTCGTACCCCATCAGAACTCAGAATATAAGCTTGTTTCACTCGAATGTTTGTAAAAAAATAATAAAAAATAAAAAGTAAATGTAAACAACCACTGTATAGCCTAAAAACATGGATAAAACTATAATTTTGATAACATGGATAGTCAGTCCTTGCATCCATAGCGTGGTCTATTGATTTGAAAGTGGTTAGATTTCTCCAGCCCATCCCTCAGGTTTTACTGAAACAGTTGCAGGGAGAACACTTCGTCAATGTTTTAATTAAGAATTGCTGCTTTAATGGTCTTGCCTAGCACTGACAGGAGGCACCAATCCAACTTTAATACGTTTCTGTCTTGCATCATAGAGATGGATAGAGGGCACATGCTGCACCTGCTAAAACATGCTGTGTGTCAAGTGTGCCCTCTATCTATCTCTATGTCTCACATTCAACCCGCCAATATGGATCGTATACAGTGAACATCGGTACTGTATCAGTTACAGTATGACATGTGAAACTGTGAATTGTAGCACGGAGTTGATAAATGTCATGATTTTATATCCTGACAAGGGCATTTGTTGTTTGCTTATCAGAGCAGAAACAGAAAGAGGGTTGTCCAGAAAACATATAATCGAAGGTAAGCCATTTTAAGCCAGTTTTATACTGAGTTATTATTACATGTACAGTGTGGTAGCCTATATACTTGCAGGATATCAATATGACATTTGGATCCAATCCAGTCATTCACTACATCCATCAGTACATCCTGTATATACAGTGCATAAATGAGAGCATTAAAAACAAACAGGATTCTGGCTTTAATGTAAAGTATTACCGTTATCTTGATGGTCTTTGCCCTATATAATGCAGGACTAAGGGCATCGCTAGACCGACTGCAGCTAGAGTATGTGGATGTCGTTTTCGCAAACAGACCAGACCCCAACACACCTATGGAAGGTAGGCAGCACTCTTCTTTGAATGCCTTTTGTTTACATTCATCTGTGGTATGTTCAGTGCTGCGCATCTGCTGCACCGTGACATATTCTTGTCATAAACAGACCACCTTGCATCCAGTGGTGCAGCGGTGCAGTAATAAGGTTCGGTCAGGCTAGAGTCTCATGCGTACATATTATCTACAGACAGATAAATGGCTCTATGGTTTGGACCTTAAGGTTACATTTACTTTTACTGGGTACATAATTCTAAGTTTTTCGAATCCTAGATGTAGAGATAGGACACAGTTGACAGCTCAAACATCCTCTTTGCATACCAACTGCAGTAATATATGATTGTCTAAACCCAAACCTACCGAACAGGGGCATGGGCAATGGATGACACATTTCTATTCCTGTCACTGATTGAAATGGTCAGTAAAGCATTGTGAACTTTGAACTTGAGCTCAGTCAGTGCATGATGGGGCTCGCTGTATTGGGCTGTGGCTCCCACCCTGCAGGCCCTTATGTATACTTCCAGATGTCATTCATTCACAGACTGGTCAACGTCTTCACTCTCTTTGTTTTTGTCACCAGGAGACCCATTTCACACCTCAAAGTCCAAGACATTCATCATAGAAGGTACATGGTACCCTTAGTCAAAACAAAGTGTTCAATCAACACCCCTTTAAACGAAAGGCATTTTATGGCAGTGACTTGATAAAAGTAGTCCTCCCTCTGTTACCCTACCATTCAAAACCCCATTTAAATCCATAAAATGTTGGACTTTTCGTAGTGCTAGCACAAAAGGGTGGTCTACTGTAGTAGATTGATTGAGTGTTTGATTCATATTTGATAACGTTACATCTTGTAAGTACATTTTGGAGAAATTCACAGAATTTCATGGATCCCTCAATCGTTGTAAAAAAACAAAAAATCCGTAACTTGTTTCCTTTCTCATTTTCACTTCAAAGCTTTTTTCCCCCTCATGTTTTCACCATCAATTCATGAGTATAACTGATATGTTTAGTTGACAGAAATAAATAAACTGTTTCTGGGCTCGTAATGCCAATAATGCCAATGTGGGCAGTTTCAGTCGTCTTGAAAAGGTCATCTCCACTTTTTGTTGTTGGAAGAAATGACACTTAAAGATGTCCATTCTCTCCCCGACTGACAATTGTAACCAAAATATGATGTAATCCTTCCAGAATCCTTTGATTTACTCAGTTGGGTGTCTTTCAATTTCTCTCTCTGTTTCTTTTCTCTCTCGCTCGCTCGCTCTTTCCAACTGTAACTTGCCAGATGAAGGCAATTATGTGGAGTTCCATACCATATAGAAAGAAAATCAGGATATGAGGTGTACCAAGCCACATGTACCATTACACTAGTCATAAAACATTGTGAAAGCCCCATACCAAACCACTCCTGACCATTACTGTTGTCGTTAGCATCACTCATCCCTCCCATTTCTCATACGACTGGCTTGGTTTCCTTTTATTTTGCAAGATGGCCGCTGCCGGTGCTGCTGCGGCCTCCATTGTGAACGCTGTCTTGACTGCAGTGTGTCTCTCTTGCCTGAGCATGCAACCCATCAGGGCTTTGTTCCAGCCAAGCAGTAACCCAATTCTACTAATCAGAGTCTTGATTAAATACTAATTAATGGGTGGAATAGGTTTTATACTTGGGTGGAACAAAAACGTGCACCCATATGTGCCATAGGAGGGAAAGAATGCATACCCCCAGGCTAGATGATGGTTTTGGAGCCACTGAAGCCTTATTCACAAATCTTCCTTTTTTTTCTCTTTACAACAGTTAAAGCCTGTACAGATATAACAGCCGAGACAAGACATTTTTATGCAGTTTTAGAACAAAGTTAGCTTGATCTGAATGGTCTAGTTTTAGAATGTCTAATTTTGGCTGCTGGAGTTTACAGACTTCAACCTGTCAAAACTTAGCTACAGACTTGAGACGAGACTGGTCCGTTTAGCCAATCAGAAAACAGTATGTTGACATTCAGTGTTAGCCAAGCAGGTAGGTAGCTAGCCAAGCAGACAGCTAGCCAACTATTTTGCTCTAGATAGCCTAGCTTGCTGATATATCTCTGACAAGTTACAAAGGGTGCCCTGTTTCTGGTAAATGTATTTTCATGATACTTGTTTGCTACAACAAGTGGTAACTGTCTCAGAGTTCAAAAAAAAATCTGAATGCGCATCTTTAGTCAGCTGTTCTAAAACACATCATTTTAAAACGGGCTAGTTTTTTTCTCATCTCCTCTCTCCATATGTCAGCGTTATATCTCAAATAAAATAAATACATTTTTACAGCAGGTAGAAAAGGTGCAGTGAAATGCTTGTGTGCTAGCTCCCACAACATTGCAGTTCAATAATCAATATCAACTATGAAAGGACATTTACTGAAGTAAATGTGTTGTGCTTGCTAGTCTTGAATTCTTTATGGTTGTGAAATAGTAGTGTTAGTGGTAGTGATGGTGGTAGTAGTAGTAGTAATGGTAGTAATAGTGTTTTCATAGGCTGTGTTAGCTATAGTGACCTATTTTGGAGTGGTTTGTAGGTGTGGAGCTATTATAGTGGGTTATAGTGGGCTAGTATAGTAGGCTAGAGTACTATATCATCATAAGTCATATCATATATTTTTATGCTCTCAATGTTTTAGTTGGAACATTCTGTAAGTTTTGTGCCAGTTATTTCAGTTTAGAATGTTGAAGCCTGAATTCCGCCATTGAAATAAATGGGGATAAGACAGGCTTCATAGTTTATAAAGTATGAATGGTATCAGAAAAAGGTGTTGAAGCCATCTATGTTGAGTCTGTCTCCACATGTCAACATTGGGGTGGTGTTTGTAGCTGAAATGGCTCAAGAGCAGTGGTGAATCCAAATGTTGCCTTTGAAGTCTATGGAGCTTTTATGCTAATATAAAACTGTTATAGTTCCAAAAGCACAAAGAGCATCAACAATCTTTTTACATGCAATCTAAGTTGAGTCAGTCTGTACATGTCAGTATTTGGTTTGGTGTTTGTGACGTTAACAGTTCAATTAGTGAATGTATTCACTAATGTATGTATTATGTATTCACTAATGTATTCTTTAGGATGTCTATTTATAGTATTTTTTTACTATGAATTAATGTTGGCTAATCCAAATGATTTGCTTTAAGGCCTTTAAAGCTTTTATGGACATTTAAAATGGTTATAGTTCAAATAGTATAAATTCTATCAAAAAGCTTTATTCAAGCACACTATTCCAGAATGGTGTCAACGTTTTGGAGTTTGAATGGTGTTTCTAGCTTAAACCATTGAAAACTAGCAGCGACCGGTATTTCTTCCATTAAAGTCTATAGCCCCTAAATTATATTTGGGTTTATGCAAATATAGTTGCAGTATGAAAAGTATAATTAGTATCAAAACGTTTTCTTCAAGCAACAGTACCAGTGGCAATCTGCACGTTTTAAAGTTGCTTTGGTGTTGGTATATTTAACGGCTCAAGAGTATTGGTGAATCCAAATACTTCCCATTTAAGCCTAGGTACCACCATTAAACAGTAATAGTTCAGAACGTATACATGGTATCAAAACGCTGAATACAAGCAACCTATTCCAGACCAAAGTTTGAATGGCGTTTCTAGTGGAAGACTAGTTAAGGGCTACATTTTTTACCATTCAAGTCTATGGCCATTGAAATGCATTGGGATTTATGCAAGTATGGTTGTAGTGTGAAAAGTTTTTTCAAGTGCACTGCAGATGGTGAGCCTACACGTTTGAAAGTTGTTTTGGTATCGGTATATTTTACGGTTTTGACGCTACATGTGGCTGTGGAGAGAATAATAATAATAAGACGTTTTAACAGTTTCTAAAAATGAACATGTAATATAAGAGTTATTATGCATAGTAATAGCCAGATATGTACACAATAGGATCTACAGTATAGATAATGAATGTGCTATGTCAAGTACAACTGTATTTACAAATATAAAATGGGTAGTATCTTGGTCACGGTGTTGAATAAATAATATATACTAGAGCAGCAGTGTTGACTGTGTGTGTGTGTGTGTGTGTGTATGTGCGTGCCTTCAGAAATTATTCACACCCCTTGTGAATTTTGTTGTGTTACTAGGTGGGATTAAAATGTATTAAAAAAATGTTTTGTCAATGATCTACACAAAATACTCTAATGTCAAAGTGGAAGACAAATTCGAACATTTGTCAAAAATGTTTGAAAAATAAAACACATATAGCTTGATTATATAAGTATTCAACAGTGATTACAGCTTTGAGTCTTTCTGAGTATGTCTCTAAGAATCAGAGAGGTGTGGGGGTCTACCATAATCGACATCCACGTCTTCAGTGCCCGGAGAACAGTGGGTTAACTACCTTGCTTGGGCAGAACAACAGATTTTTACCTTGTCAGCTCGGGGATTCGATCCAGCAAGGTTGCTTGTATCTTTGTACTGATTGAGTGCATTGATACACCATCTAAAGTGTATATAATAACCTGCTCAAAGGGATATTCAATGTCTGCTTTTTATAAAAATGTTACCCATTTACCAATAGGTGTCCTTCTTTGTGAGGCATTGGAAAAACCTCCCTGGTCTTTCTGGTTGAATCTGTGTTTGAAATTTGCCACTTGACTGAGGGACCTTCAAAATAATTGTGTGAGTGGGGAACAGGATGGGGTAGTCATTTAAACACTGTTATTGCACACAGAGTGAGTACATGCAACTTATTATGCGACTTAATAAGCTAATTTGTACTTTAGGCTTGCCATAACAAAGGGGTTGAATACTTATTTACTCAAGACATTTCAGCTTTTCATTTTATATTCATTTCTAAAAATTTCTAAAAAAAGAATTCCACTTTGACATTGTGTGTAGGTCAGTGACACAAAATCTCAATTGAATCCATTTTTAATTCAGGCAGTATCACAACAACATGTGGAAAAAGTCAAGGGGTGGGAATACTTTCTGACGGCACTTTAGGTAACTGCTGTTTTGACTTGACATGAAACTAAACTTAAGTTTAATCCCGGGGCTGAGCTAGTGCTTGTATGAAATGTGTTTGTAGAATGATAAAATCCCCTATTGACAGAGGTGAATGAAGCTCAATGGTAGTGGCACCTTGTAGTTACATGTAACAATGTAACATTTTGGGTTGAGTTATTAAGTCATTCACAGTTGTCTTTCAAACGTGTAATTATAAAACAGTTACATAGTGGAACAAGAAAATGTGTAAAAACATATAACAGAATCTGCAGCAATTGGATGTGTAATTATACATTCCTTGTTCCAATTGTGTAATAACTGATAGCGCTACAACCTTATTACATATAGTTAGTGTAACACCTATGTAATTACTATGTTGTTACTATAGTTATAACTGTAATTACATAGTAATAGGGGAAACATAAAATACTGAATCTCATTATCTGACAGCATGACATGTTTAAAATTCAATTGTGCTGCTAGATTATGAGATTTACAGTATTTCTTTTGCAAAGAGCTGTTCTCTTTAAAACATGCTTTTAAAACAGCCTGTTTTTAAAATGTAATGTTTCTTATATAAAAGTAGCATGAAACGTTTGAAGAAAACTCTGGGTTTTGGATTGACCCTACTGCTATTTTGACTCTGGCATGAATAGTGTTGTTTTGCCCAGATAAAATTGGTATTTGACTGCCTGATTTGTGACTTTAAAAACTTAACGCATAAATACCTTTGTGTGTCAAATCAAAACAAAAGCCTAAAAAAATAATCTGTGTCAATTGACTCCAAAAAAAATGACATAGTATCCTTTTCTCCCCATATGTTTCATTGCTCATTATTGAAACTGATGTATACATTAACCAGGTAGCTCCTTTGTGCTTTTACCCTTTGTCCAAAATTCTACGTGGACTTTCCTTCTATCTCCTCTTTCTCTTTCAATTCTCGTACATCCCTCTCCTCAATACCTTTCCACCCTCTCTCTTAATCTCACCTGTTCCCACCACTGCTCTTCTCCAATGTCGGGGCCAATGGGTGAATGGTGTCTTTTGATTGGCAGAGACGGTGCGGGCAATGACCCATGTGATCAACCAGGGTATGGCCATGTACTGGGGAACGTCGCGCTGGAGCTCCATGGAGATCATGGTGAGTTGGAAAACGGTTGAAACACGATTAAACCACGAAATAATCAATGACTTATTCCCATCACTGTATTGTTACGATATTACATTGCTCGTCCCTGAGCCTGTTTGCTGCTGTTCGTTGTCTGTCCTATAGGAGGCGTACTCAGTGGCCAGGCAGTTCAACCTGATACCCCCTATATGTGAACAGGCTGAGTACCACATGTTCCAGAGGGAAAAGGTGGAGGTGCAGCTTCCTGAGCTCTTCCACAAAATAGGTAAGTTACACAGCAACCATCTGCCTCCCTTCGGTTTGACCCATAAAGGTGGATAGAGGATGCACTTACTACAACGATAAAAGATGTGTGCCCTCTTTCCATCTCTATTGTTCCAGCGTTTAATAAGGGTAGATCCTGAAAGAGCTGAGGTCTGCCATTTGTGCCACAAACATACTCCATGTGCTGCTATTCATGTTTGGTAATGTGGCTAATGCTAGCCAAAAGTTGTGATAATTGTAATGTAGCTAATATACACTATTTGTATTTTGAATGAATCACTCTTAGGAGATGCTCTCAGTCCAAGTAGCTTGTCAAGGCACATAAAGACCAAGGCATGGAAGTCATAATGGCGGTAAAGCTGGGTATTCATTAGGCACCAAATGGAAGAAAATGGACTGAAACATAAACGGCCTACCTGAACTTGTCCAATAAGAAACACTTGTTTTCGGTTTCCGTTGCAAAACGTTTTGCTACGGTGTGCACTAATGAATATGATCCCGATGTCTCTGTGCAGGTGTGGGTGCCATGACGTGGTCTCCGCTGGCGTGTGGGATCATCTCAGGGAAGTACGATAGTGGGGTACCCCCGTACTCACGGGCCTCACTAAAGGTAACCTTTGATCCTTGACGAGTGACTGATGCCTTATTCTCTCCAGTCCACATCTGTCACACCCCTTTGCTTGTGGTTGTAGTTGGTGTGGTTTTCTAGTCCTGCCACCTTCCTTTCTGCTAACAACAGTTTATCCTGATAGTACATTGTTGTAGGACGTTCCTCTGAACTAATCCGTGTCAATTGAGGATTGGAGACTTTGAGTGTCAGGAAAGCCATTCGGTGTATATGGGTCAGCCAGCTTCAGTTGAACATTCCTTGGAGATTCTACACACCTACGCTCAAATGCACTCACACACGCACACACGCACACACACACACAGTGCTCTTTCTACAGTATGTGTGATGTACCATGCTGTCTATAGCTCTCCTGCTATTGTTCAGTGATATCTTTGGCTTAATAATCCTCCAATGAAGGGATCTATGCCACTGATTTCCTATGTCATACACTTCACTGGTGGAAACAGGCTATTTAAGTCCACTCAAGCACACAAATGTGGAAGCACAGAACCAAGGTCTAAGACAGAGGGTACAGGTAGCTGTGTGTGTGCGATAACCAGAGGCAGTCAGTTACAGTCTCTGTGTAGTTCACTCACATTGCAGACATCTACTCTGCCACTGGTGAGAGATCCACACACACTGGATGTGTTGTGTGTGATAAATGTATAACTTTCAGCCATTCACAGAAAGGCATCTCTGCACCCCAGAGGTTTCTGGATACAGTAGTCCTGAGCGAGAGTGTGTGTGTGTGTGTGTGTGTGTGTGTGTGTGTACGCATGCATGCGTGTGTGTACTGTGCTGTGACAGGGCTACCAGTGGATGAAGGACAAGATCCTGAGTGAGGAGGGGCGCCGTCAGCAGGCGAAGCTGAAAGAGCTGCAGGCCATTGCCGAGCGACTGGGCTGCACCCTGCCCCAGCTCGCCATCGGTAACACACACCTGCCGCTCTCTCTTTTTCTCTCTGTCTGTCTGTCTGCCTGTCCTGTCCAGCCATCCGTCTGTCTGTGTCTTTTGAGCTCCAACGTGTTAGTCAGTCATTAAAGCAGTCTGTCCGTCAGTCAGTCTGACTTATGCAATCTATCTAATAGTGTTCAACAATGTCAAATTACCAGAGTTAGCAAATGAGCTAACTGTCGTCCATAGTCTGTCTGTCTAGTAGGACCTCAAGTGGGAGGTTGGTCAAGTCCCTGGTAGTCAAATCTTTGATGAGTTGGTTCAGCTTAACGTCATAGTGTCTGAGAATGAGTCTTTGTGGTCACCTGAAGTCACTTAGTTGCACTGGACGTGTGTGTGTTTCTTCAGTCCTTCACTGTGCTTTGTGCTTCCACACACACATTGTTCATTTTCCTGTGTGGTTGTTCCCTCCCACAGCATGGTGCCTGAGGAATGAAGGGGTGAGCTCTGTGCTACTGGGGGCCTCCAGCACAGACCAACTGATGGAGAATCTAGCAGCAATACAGGTCAGAAGTGAATACTCCACACACACACAAGTACTCACATTCACATATAGTGTACTTATGCATGCTTGCTCACATACCACATACACATGATCTCTCTCTCTTTCACACACACACACACACACACACACACACACACACACACACACACACACACACACACACACACACACACACACACACACACACACACACACACACACAATGGGTGTGAACCCAGGTGGGCAAGAACTCACATTCACACATACTTATGGATACTTACTCACATACCACATAAACTTGCTCTCCCTCTCTCTCCACACACTGAGAAATACCTTCTAAACGAGCATTGCCTCTAAGTGGTAAATACAGTACCTTCGGAAAAAATTCAGACCCCTTCAAATGTTCCACATTTTGTTACATTACAGTCTTACACACACAATACCCCGTAATGACGAAGAGAAACCCGTTTTTAGAAACTGAAATACCTAATTTACACAAGTATTCATCCCCTTTGCTATGAGACTTGAAATTGAGCTCAGGTACATCCTGTTTCCATTGATCATCCTTGAGATGTTTCTACAACTTTATTGGAGTCCACCTGTTGTAAATGGAACTGACTGGACATGATTTGGAAAGGCACACACCTGTCTACATAAAGTCCCACAGTTGACAGTGCATGTCAGAGCAAAAACCAAGCCATGAGGTCGAAGGGATTGTCCGTAGAGCTCTGAGACAGGGTTATGTCAAGGCACAGATCTGGGAAAGGGTACCAAAACATTTCTGCAGCATTGAAGGTCCCCAAGAACACATTCATCATTCTTAATTGGAAAATGTTTAAGATTAATCCTGGAGCTGGCCGCCCGGCCAAACTGAGCAATCGGGGGAGAAGGGCCTTTGTCAGGGAGGTGACCAAGAACCTGATGGTCACTCCTACAGAGCTCTAGAGTTCCTCTGTGGAGATGGGAAAACCTTCCAGAAGGACAACTATCTCTACAGCACTCCACCAATCAGGCCTTTATGGTAGAGTGGCCAGACAGAAGCCACATCTCAGTAAAAGGCACATAACAGCCCGCTTAGAGTTTGCCAAAAGGCACCTAAAGTCTCTCAGACTATGAGAAACAAGATTCTCTGGCCTGAATGCCAAGCGTCACGCTGGGAGGAAGCCTGGAACCATCCCTACGGTGAAGCATGGTGGTGCCAGGATCATGCTGTGGGGATGTTTTTCAGCTGCAGGGACTAGAAGACTAGTCAGGATCGAGGCAAAGATGAACTGAGCAATGTACAGAGAGAGCCTTGATGAAAACCTGCTCCAGAGCACTCAGGACCTCAGACTGCGGCGAAGGTTCACCTTCCAACAGGACAAGAACCCTAAGCACACAGCCAAGACAATGCAGGAGTGGCTTCCGGGCAAGTCTCTGAATGTCCTTGAGTGGCCCAGCCAGAGCCCGGACTTGAGCCCAATCTAACATCTCTGGAGAGGTCTGAAAATAGCTGTGTAGCACCTCTCCCTATCCAACCTGACAGAGCTAGATAGGATCTGCAGAGTTGAATGGAAAAACAGCAAAAACAGGTCTTCCAAGTTTGTAGAGTGATACCAAAGAAGTCTCGAAAGGTGCTTCAACAAAGTATTGAGTAAAGGGTCTGAACACTTCTATTTTATATTTTTATTAATAATTAGCACGGAAAAAAATAAGCTGTTTTTGCTTTGCCGTTATAGGTTATTGTGTGAAGATTGATGAGGCACAACGTAACAGAATGTGGAAAAAGTCAAAGGGTCTGAAAACTTTCCAAAGACACTGTACATCTGCGACATCTGCTTAATTTCCAGAACATTTTGTTTTTGTTTTTTACATTGTGGCTCAATTAAATGCTTTACATTATTGGGAAATATTTCCCTTTGGGGTAATAAACTGTTTGCTTGTGGTAGAGTGGCCAGAGAGAAGCCACTTCTTAGTAAAAGGCACACGACAGCCCGCTTCTGGATATCAGGACAGCGATCACTCACCTCGGATTAGACAAAGATTTCTTCAACAACAACAACAACAACAACAACAAGCAGGACTCACACGATATTCTCCAAACACCTCACAGGGCAGATATGCCAGTTATTTGCAAAAGGAAGCGACACAAGAGGACGAAGAGCTGGATGTCTCGTCCGGACCCGCAGAAGGCAACTAGGAAAGCTGCCGTTACCGTCAATATTACTCGCCAATGTGCAATCATTGGACAATAAACTAGATGAGTTACGATCACGAATATCCTACCAACGGGACATCAAAAACTGTAATATCCTATGCTTCACGGAATCGCGGCTGAATGACGACATGGATATTCAGCTAGCGGGATACACGCTGCACCGGCAGGATAGAACAGTAAGACGAGGGGGAGGGGCGGTCTGTGAATATTTGTAAACAACAGCTGGTGCACGAAATCTAAGGAAGTCTCTAGATTTTGCTCGCCTGAGGTAGAGTATATTGTGATAAATTGCATGCCACACTACTTGCCTAGAGAGTTCTCATCTATACTTTTCTGTGCTGTTTATTTACCACCACAGATGGATGCTGGCACTAAGACCGCACTCAGTCAGCTGTATAAGGAAATAAGCAAACAGGAAACCACTCACCCAGAGGCGGCGCTCCTAGTGGCCGGAGACTTTAATGCAGGGAAACTTAAATCAGTTCTACCAAATCTCTATCAACATGTTAAATGTGCAACCAGAGGGCAAAAAATTCTAGATCACCTGTACTCCACACACAGAGACGCGTATAATGCTCTCCCTCGCCCTCCATTTGGTAAATCAGACAACAACTCTATCCTCTTGATTCCTGCTTACAAGCAAAAATGAAAGCAGGAAGCACCAGTGACTCGGTCTATACAAGAAAATGGTCAGATGAAGCAGATGCTAAACTACAGGACTGCTTTGCTATCACAGACTGGAACATGTTCCGGAATTCTTCCGATGACATTGAGGAAAACACCACATCAGTCACTGGCTTTATCAATAAGTGCATTGAGGACGTCATCCCCACAGTGACTGCACGTAATACCCCAACCAGAAGCCATGGATTGCAGGCAACATTCGCACTGAGCTAGTGTAGAGCTGCCGCTTTCAAGGTGTGGGACTCTAACCTGGAAGCTTACAAGAAATCCCACTATGCCCTGCGACGAACCATCAAACAGGCAAAGCGTCAATACAGGGCTAAGATTGAATCATACTACACCGGCTCCGACACTCGTCGGATGTGGCAGGGTTTGCAAACTATAACAGACTACAAAGGGAAGCACAGCCGCGAGCTGGCCAGTGACACGAGCCTACCAGACAAGCTAAATCACTTCTATGCTCGCTTCGAGGCAAGCAACACTGAGGCATGCATGAGAGCATCAGCTGTTCCGGACGACTGTGTGATCACGCTCACCGTAGCCGATGTGAGTAAGACCTTTAAACAGGTCAACATATACAAGGCTGGGCCTCCCGGGTGGCGAAGTGGTTAAGGGCCACCAGAGACTCTGGGTTCGCGCCCAGGCTCTGTCGCAACCGGCCGTGACCGGAAGGTCCGTGGGGCGACGCACAATTGGCCTAGTGTCGTCCGAGTTAGGGAGGGTTTGGCCGGTAGGGATATCCTTGTCTCATCGCGCACCAATGACTCCTGTGGCGGGCCGGGCGCAGTGCACGCTAACCAAGGTTGCCAGGTGCACGGTGTTTCCCCCGACACATTGGTGCGGCTGGCTTCCGGGTTGGATGCGTGCCATGTTAAGAAGCAGTGTGGCTTGGTTGGGTTGTGTATCGGAGGACGCATGACCTTCGACCTTCGTCTCTCCCGAGCCCGTACGGGAGTTGTAGTGATGAGATAAGATAGTAGCTACTAACAATTGGATACCACGAAATTGGGGAGAAAAAGGGGGTAAAAATTCAACAACAAAAAAACACACATAAAAAAAAACATACACAAGGCTGCGTGGTCAGACAGATTACCAGGACGTGTGCTCCGGGCATGTGCTGACCAACTGGCAGGTGTCTTCACTGACATTTTCAACATTTCCCTGATTGAGTCTGTAATACCAACATGCTTCAAGCAGACCACCATAGTCCCTGTGCCTAAGAACACAAGGGCAACCTGCCTAAATGATTACAGACCCGTAGCACTCACGTCCGTAGCCATGAAGTGCTTTGAAAGGCTGGTAATGGCTCACATCAACACCATTATCCCAGAAACCCTAGACCCACTCCAATTTGCATACCGCCCAATCAGATCCACAGATGATGCAATCTCTAATGCACTCCACACTGCCCTTTCCCACCTGGACAAAGGGAACACCTATGTGAGAATGCTGTTCATCGACTACAGCTCAGCGTTCAACACCATAGTACCCTCAAAGCTCATCACCAAGCTAAGGAACCTGGGACTAAACACCTCCCTCTGCAACTGGACCCTGGACTTCCTGACAGGTCGCCCCCAGCTGGTGAGGGTAGGTAGGAACACATCTGCCACGCTGATCCTTAACACTGGAGCTCCCCAGGGGTGCCTGCTCAGTCCCCTCCTGTACTCCCTGTTCACCCACGACTGCATGGCCAGGCACGACTCCAACACCATGAAGTTTGCTGACTACCTGTGTCGTCAGCAAACCTAATGATGGTATTGGGTCATGCCTGATCACTGACAATGACGAGACAGCCTATAGGGAGGAGGTCAGAGACCTGGCCGGGTGGTGCCAGAATAACAACCTATCCCTCAACGTAACCAAGACTAAGGAAATGATTGTGGACTACAGGAAAAGGAGCACCGAGCACGTCCCTATTCTCATCGACGGGGCTGTAGTGGAGCAGGTTGAGAGCTTCAAATTCCTTGGTGTCCACATCAACAACAAAATAGAATGATCCAAACACACCAAGACAGTCGTGAAGAGGGCACGACAAAGCCTATTCCCCCTCAGGAAACTAAAAAGATTTGGCATGGGTCCTGAGATCCTCAAAATGTTCTACAGCTGCAACATCGAGAGCATCCTGACCGGTTGCATCACTGCCTGGTACGGCAATTGCTCGGCCTCAGACCACAAGGCACTTCAGAGTGTAGTGCGTACGGCCCAGTACATAACTGGGGCAAAGCTGCCTGCCATCCAGGAACTCTACACCAGGCGGTGTCAGAGGAAGGCCCTAAAAATTGTCAAAGACCCTAGCCACCTCAGTCATAGACTGTTCTCTCTACTACCGCAGTTCAAGCGGTACCAGAGTTCCAAGTCTAGGACAAAAAGGCTTCTCAACAGTTTTTACCCCCAAGCCATAAGACTCCTGAACAGGTAACCAAATGGTTACCTGGACTATTTGCATTGTGTGCCTCCCCAAACCCTCTTTTACGCTGCTGCTACTCTCTGTTTATCTTATATGCATCGTCACTTTAACTATACATTCACGTACATACTACCTCAATTGGCCTGACCAACCAGTGCTCCCGCACATTGGCTAACCGGGCTATCTGCATTGTGTCCCACCACCCGCCAACCCCTCTTTTTACGCTTCTGCTACTCTCTGTTCATCATATATGCATAGTCACTTTAACAATACCTACATGTACATACTACCTCAATAAGCCTTACTAACAGGTGTCTGTATATAGCCTTACTACTGTTATTTTAAAATGTATTTTTACTGTTGTTTTATTTCTTTACTTACCTACCTACACACACACACACACACACACACACACACACACACACACATACCTTTTTCTCCGCACCATTGGTTAGAGCCTGTAAGTAAGCATTTCACTGTAAGGTCTACTACACCTGTTGTATTCGGCGCACGTGACAAATAAACTTTGATTTGTTTACTATTGTTGACATGGATTTGATGACATGTGTAGTGGCATTGAATTTAAATTCCAATGGGGACATTGTGTTCATTATGTCATTCTCCTTCTCTCACAGGTTCTTCCAAAGTTGTCGTCCTCCATCGTTCATGAGATGGATAGTATCCTAGGCAACAAGCCCTACAGTAAAAAGGACTACAGATCCTAGAGGCTGCCTGAGGAACATTGTTGGGCGGAGGTCAGCAGCTTCCTTCTTCCTCGTCTGCGACCAGCTTCAGTTGAACAAGACACCAGGCACCATGGGAAATATATAGCCATTGAACCACTTGGGAAAGTCAATCAGAGTATCTAAATATATATATCTTTCTCCCAACCCAAAGATTTTAGAGGAGACTTGGAGACATTTCCCATCCAAGGAATTGTATTCACCATTCACAGTCCTTAAAAGCACTTTGTTCATAAACTATTTATTCTATAACAGATTCTTGATTGAAAAGGTTCAGAATCCAGAACACCTTTGAAAAGGTTTTTGTCTTGTATAGGTCGCATACAATGAATTGATCCAGCACTCCATTAAAGATGCACTGTGCAAAATCACAAAAATTCAAATAGTTCGCTTAATTTCAGTATATGACAAAACAAGCAAGTATAGTGCAGAGAATCACTGTAACATCTAAACCGCTGTGAAATATGTTCTCCATAACCAACAATATTTTCAGCTGTTTGAAGCTAGTGTGCAAAACTGAAAGTAAGACACAAAACAAAACAAAACTTAAGAACAGGAGCACATAGAACAGATCTGCCGCTTCTTAGACTTGCTTTCAATGAGAATGACATATCTTTAACACACATTTCTATGTGAATTTGGTCAGGTCGCCCAAAACGTTACATATTGCAACTTTAAATAGCTAATACTGAACATTTGTTGAGATTACCAAAGCTGATACTATTCCATGCGTAGATAATAGAAATAGAATGATGAGTGGACATGATTCTGTATCTGATATAAAGGGCATGTGTCCCACTACTCTGATGATGAGTTGAAAAAGGACATTGAACACTTAAATAGTTAGTATGGTTAAACCACACCCATTCAACTAAGGCAACTTGGGCTGCCATCTTTTCAACTGGCAAAAAGTTGAGATCTTGCCTGTACCCACTCTTTCTTCAGTTTACAGACTGAACCATTATGAGTTATTTCTGAATTGCACCTAGTTACAAGACTGTACATCTGCCAGTCTGTGTGTTTTTTGTTGTTGTAAGCCTACCGAATGGCTGTCTATCCTATTCATTGTATTTCTTCACTTATACACCTTTACACACACTCCCTCCCTCTGCATCAGTGTGAAGAGGGCAGCCCTCCCAGCTGTGTACAGTAATGGCTTTTCAGAGAGCACTCAGTGAGAAAACCCCTTGCCTCAAAACTCTGTCACATCCTATTGTGACTGGATCAGGTTAAGTGTTTTTAACTTTTTACTCTCTGTATCGCAGAAGACAGAGTGCTCGATAAAACAGCTTCCTGTGTTATGAAGTTATGTAACACAAAACAGAACGAACTGGCACCACCAAAAACTACTTCTCCCTTCCCGAAAATATATATGTTTGCTTAAAGTGTAATGTTCCAGTTTCATAAATGCTTTCTGTGATCAGACAAAGTTATATTAGTGTGTGTGTGTGTGTGTGTGTGTGTGTGTGTGTGTGTGTGTGTGTGTGTGTGTGTGTGCGTGAGCTCACTTTACCTGGTCGTGGTCACTGCTGTAGTTGGACAAGAGACATGTTCACTCGTCTAAAGCCAAAGAGAACACCCCAACACACATATTACTGTACTGTATAATACTCAAGTCATCTAAGTGGTTTCTGCCAGTCAGAGTGACTGTGGTTAGTTTTGATTTCAGTCTCAACGTCGCTTGAGATTCATTTAGGAAGGCTTTCATGCAGCCCAGTCTCCTTTCCTCTGTCATTGAAGATGTGGGAACATGATATTTGGGAAACACAGTTGCAAACATAGTATTTTCTGTGTTTGCAATGTTGCATTTACTGCCTAATGATGTTGTGTCCCTATTCTAAACATTGTTCAAAAGCATTTGTGACCTAGACACACTGTGGTTGTATCTCATTCTAAATGAGATAGAAAGAGAGAAAAAGAGAGAGAGGGACATGTCAAAGTCAATGCTGCAAACCTCAGGAGTATCTTTGTTGGGTCTTTGGCGCCACCTTCAGGTCATAACATCAATGGCAGCATTGATGTTGATATTTCTTGTCTGAGAAAACACCCATCCTGTCTACAATTGGTATTA
This sequence comes from Oncorhynchus kisutch, assembly GCF_002021735.2. NCBI lineage: Eukaryota > Metazoa > Chordata > Actinopteri > Salmoniformes > Salmonidae > Oncorhynchus > Oncorhynchus kisutch. Next base: position 52,428,009 of record NC_034190.2, on the reverse strand, counting down.
AAACCTGATCCATGCTTCACCTTAATATTTTGAGCTATATATTTTGATTTGATAACGTAATTTCAATTTGGCAAGATAACTTGCCATTATAACGACATGCTCTAACTATGGCAATGGATGGTCGATGGTATGATACCATTTAGTAACAAGACAGTGAAGTCTACAGTAAATACAATTTTGTAACACCTTACCCTCCAGTTTGCATAAGTATCTATACCCATTGGAGTTGTGACACTGAGATAGTTGGCCCACATCAACTCTGCTGTCCAACCAGTTACTGAAATAAATGACTGGGTCTGAAATGACTGGAACTTGAGCATTAGGTCTGATGATAGTTTAAGGTAGGCTGATGGATGTGCTTCCAGGATAACTTAGCCCGTAGTTCAGCACAACATAGGCCTGCAAAGATTTATGGGGTGTCCAGATTTGCAGGACACCAGACAAAAAAGTGACTGTTTATATATTGCATGGGCACCCACTATAACACTACTCTTTAGCTAATGTTGATACAAATACAGCATATTGTCTGAGTGTAAACCTTCAGCTTTTTAAAAGTTGTCTACCTATGTTTTACATGTAACATACCTATGTTTCGTATGCTTAAATTATGTATCTAAGGATTACAACTGGCCTCGCCTGTAAGGCTTTTGGGCTTTCACCAAAGCTCACGACTGAGCAACATATAGGAAACATCTTATTTTAAAGACAGGTTATATACTGTAACCGCTCAAATTGTACAGTTGCATATGTGTGTGAGTGGATGCATGTGTTCATGAGTTCGATCCTGTGTATGGGTGTATACCAGTAACCAACACTGCTCTCTTATGTTTCGTACTGTGTGCTCTGATGTTGACTTTGTTCATTTCTCTGAGCTTGTGGTCACCAGGCCTGGTTCTACCTTGTCCCAGTGAGCTACTGCACAAGGCATCTCTACATCAGACTGTCACTTAAAAACATTAAGTAAAGGAGTGTGTTGGGAGCTAGCCTGGGTGCCAGGAGAAAGAGATGGGCACCCAAGCTATGCGTGAGCCTCATCCAATGAAAAGTGATTATTTAGCCACGGATCACTCTCTTTGGGTGTGTTTTAAAGTAAATTTACATTATATAACATTTCTATCCTTTCCAGATTGATGGAATGCTGGTCAGACACAAGTAAATGGCAGCCCGAGCATCTAATTAAGGCACGCTATAAAGACACACACTATGTTGTAGATAAGAGCAAACATAATCAACTAAGTAGAGAACGCTACTGTGCATTTCATGTAAAGGGACTAATTCACAAGCTATTTTAATGGTCTTATTTTTTACACACACAAATACTGTGCAGCATAGGAATCTGTAATATAGTCAACTGCAAGGTATTTGTTCATTTGCAATGTCAAAATACATAATGGATTCACAGATTCTTTCTGTACTGTATATAATCTAAATTCTGTATATACTGTATGGCTGTTAGCTATCACTTTCTGCCTTTGTTTTATCTTCTGTTCATTTTGCAAGCATTGCTAACTGAATTGTGATTGAAGCAGACTTTAGGTGAATTGTGTTTACAGCTTGAGAACGTATAAATATTCAAATAAATGCTATAAATAAAAATAAACTTATTGACTCCATACATGACTTGACTGTGTGGAAATTTGTTCCCATTGAAGATGATCAAGTTTGTAAAGCAAAGACACTTAAAGCGGTTTGAATTGTTTATATTTAGTCGTAAACCTATCCAATCTGGAGAAAAAAGTGATGATGAAACAAGGGACAAAATTATCAGATTGTAAATTAGTTTGTTCATTTTTTATTTCAATTCATATCAAAATACAACACTAATGTTGTCTCTTGACCAAGGTGCCCTTGTAAATTACATTTTGATTATATAACATTTTGCTCTCAACACAACACAGGCTGCCAAGATTGATGGAGTGTCCAGATTTTCAGTACACCAGACAGAAAAGTGACTGTTTATATATTGCATGGGCACCCACTATGACACTTCTCTTTAGCTAAAGTTGATACAAATACAGCATATTGTCCAAATGTAAACATCCAGCTTTTTTTTATGTTGTATGGTTAAGAGTGTTTACATTAGTGAGTGGTTACATTGGCTAAATGAGATAATTTCATCTTTAAACACAAAGTATTCAAGACTCAAAAGTCTTCTCGGAAGGCCAAGATGGATAATGGTTATAAAGGTAATGAATCTGCCTTTAGAATATCGAGTATGGGACGCAATTTGGTCTTTGAATGTCAAAAAAGATACACATCAAATAACTAAATGCTAATTATATGCAAATGTTGGCTAATCACAAATAAGGCACGTGTAAAGCCAGCTAGCTCATTCATCGTCAATAATTTGTGTTAAAGGTTTTCAATTAGACTGGTCCTTTTTAAAGGGCTCGTCGGGGATCTGAACCCAGGACCTCTCGCACCCGGAGCAAGAATCGATCCTCTATACAAACGAGTCACTTTCTAGCTTATTTTTATGAATGAGAAGACTTTATTTATGTTTCTGACCTTCGTAATAGCAGGCTCATCTGAAATTTGCGGCAGACACCAATCACACACAGAGATAAAGGAGCCCATTTCAGCTGTTTCTCTTAAACCTAGCATTGGCTGTGTGTGTTTCAGTGAAGACATATTCTGAGAATTTTGTTTAAGATTTTCACTTAGACTGGTCTTTTTTAAAGGGCTCATCCAGGATTTGAACTCAGGACCTCTCACAACCAAAAGTAAGAATCATACCCCTAGACCAACAAGCCACTTTCCAGCATGTATAATGCATTACTGATTACTGAAGACAACAGGTAACAGCCAATCTGTCTCCACAGGAAACTTTATTTACGTTTCAGAACTTAGTAATAGCAGGCTCATCCTAGATTTGTAGCAGACACCAATCACACTCTAAGCGAGAATCATACACAGAGAAAAAGGAACCCATTTCAGGTGTTTCTCTTAAATAGTGCTTATTTCTAAATGTTGGCTGTGTGTATTTCAGTGAAGACATATTCTGAGAATTGTGCACACACACACACACATACCTTTTCGCACTATTGGTTGAGCCTGTAAGTAAGCATTTCACTGTAAGGTGAACCTGTTGTATTCGGCACACGTGCCAAATAAACCTTGATTTGAATCTCGCACGCGAAGCGAGAATCAAATCAAATCAAAGTTTATTTGTCACGCGCGACGAATACAACAGATTCACCTTACAGTGAAATGCTTACTTACAGGCTCAACCAATAGTGTGAAAAAGGTATGTGTGTGATGGTAAGTAAAGAAATAAAACAACCGTAAAAAGACATTTGAAAATAAGAGTAGCAAGGCTGTATACAGACACCGGTTAGTCAGGCTTATTGAGGTAGTATGTACATGTAGGTATGGTTAAAGTGACTATGCATATAAGATGAACAGAGAGTAGCAGTGGCGTAAAAAGAGGGGTTGGCGGGTGGTGGGACACAATGCAGATAGCCCGGTTAGCCAATGTGCGGGAGCACTGGTTGGTCAGGCCAATTGAGGTAGTATGTACATGAATGTATAGTTAAAGTGTGCGTATAAGATAAACAGAGAGTAGCAGCAGCGTAAAAGAGGGGTTGGGGGGAGGGGCACACAATAATCCGGGTAACCATTTGGTTACCTGTTCAGGAGTCTTATGGCTTGGGGGTAAAAACTGTTGAGTAGCCTTTTTGTCCTAGACTTGGCATTCCGGTGACCATTTTTAGGGCCTTCCTCTAACACCGCCTGGTGTAGAGGTCCTGGATGGCAGGCAGCTTTGCCCCAGTGATGTACTGGGCCGTACGCACTACACTCTGAAGTGCCTTGCGGTCTGAGGCCGAGCAATTGCTGTACCAGGCAGTGATGCAACCGGTCAGAATGCTCTCGATGTTGCAGCTGTAGAACCTTTAGAGGATCTCAGGACCCATGCCAAATCTTTTTAGTTTCCTGAGGGGGAATAGGCTTTGTAGTGCCCTCTCCACGGCTGTCTTGGTGTGTTTGGACCATTCTAGTTTGTTGTTGATGTGGACACCAAGGAATTTGAAGCTCTCAAACTACTCCACTACAGCCCCGTCGATGAGAATGGGGACGTGCTCGGTGCTCCTTTTCCTGTAGTCCACAATCATCTCCTTAGTCTTGATTACGTTGAGGGATAGGTTGTATTCTGGAAACACCAGGTCTCTGACCTCCTCCCCATAGGCTGTCTCGTTGGTGATCAGACGTACCACTTTTGTGGTAGTCTGCAAACGTAATGATGTGTTGGAGTCGTGCCTGGCCATGCAGTCATTGGTGAACAGGGAGTACAGGAGGGGACTGAGCACACACCCCTGGGGAGCTCCAGTGTTGAGGATCAATGTGGCAGATGTGTTGCTACCTACCCTCACCAGCTGGGGGCGACCTGTCAGGAAGTCCAGGATCCAGTTGCAGAGGGATGTGTTTAGTCCCAGGTTCCTTAGCTTGGTGATGAGCTTTGAGGGTACTATGGTGTTGAACGCTGAGCTGTAGTCGATGAACAGCATTCTCACATAGGTGTTCCCTTTGTCCAGGTGGGAAAGGGCAGTGTGGAGTGCATTAGAGATTGCATCATCTGTGGATCTGATTGGGCGGTATGCAAATTGGAGTGGGTCTAGGGTTTCTGGGATAATGGTGTTGATGTGAGCCATTACCAGCCTTTCAAAGCACTTCATGGCTACGGACGTGAGTTCCACGGGTCTGTAGTCATTTAGGCAGGTTGCCTTTGTGTTCTTAGGCACAGGGACTATGGTGGTCTGCTTGAAGCATGTTGGTATTACAGACTCAATCAGGGAAATGTTGAAAATGTCAGTGAAGACACCTGCCAGTTGGTCAGCACATGCCCGGAGCACACGTCCTGGTAATCCTTCTGGCCCCGCAGCCTTGTGTATGTTGACCTGTTTAAAGGTCTTACTCACGTCGGCTACAGAGAGCGTGATCACACAGTCGTCCTGGACAGCTGATGCTCTCATGCATGCCTCAGTGTTGCTTGCCTCAAAGCGAGCATAGAAGTTGTTTAGCTCGTCTGGTAGGCTCGTGTCACTCGGCAGCTCGCGGCTGTGCTTCCCTTTGTAGTCTGTAATAGTTTGCAAGCCATGCCACATCCGACGAGCGTCGGAGCCGGTGTAGTATGATTCAATCTTAGCCCTGTATTGACGCTTTGCATGTTTTATGGTTCGTCGCAGGGCATAGCGGGATTTCTTGTAAGCTTCCGGGTTAGAGTCCCACACCTTGAAAGCGGCAGCTCTACCCTTTAGCTCAGTGCGAATGTTGCCTGTAATCCATGGCTTCTGGTTGGGGTGTGTACGTACAGTCAATGTGGGGATGACGTCCCCAATGCACGTATTGATAAAGCCAGTGACTGATGTGGTGTATTCCTCAATGTCAACGGAAGAATCCCGGAACATGTTCCAGTCTGTGATAGCAAAACAGTCCTGTAGTTTAGCATCTGCTTCATCTGACCATTTTTTTATAGACCGAGTCACTGGTGCTTCCTGCTTTAATTTTTGCTTGTAAGCAGGAATCAGGAGGATAGAGTTGTGGTCGGATTTACCAAATGGAGGGTGAGGGAGAGCTTTGTACGCGTCTCTGTGTGTGGAGTACAGGTGATCTATAATTTTTTTCCCTCTGGTTGCACATTTAACATGTTGATAGAGATTTGGTAGAACTGATTTAAGTTTCCCTGCATTAAAGTCTCCGGCCACTAGGAGCGCCGCCTCTGGGTGAGTGGTTTCCTGTTTGCTTATTTCCTTATACAGCTGACTGAGTGCGGTCTTAGTGCCAGCATCCATCTGTGGTGGTAAATAAACAGCACAGAAAAGTATAGATGAGAACTCTCTAGGCAAGTAGTGTGGCATGCAATTTATCACAATATACTCTACCTCAGGCGAGCAAAATCTAGAGACTTCCTTAGATTTCGTGCACCAGCTGTTGTTTACAAATATGCACAGACCGCCTACCTCTGTTCTATCCTGCCGGTGCAGCGTATATCCCGCTATCCATGTCATCATTCAGCCATGATTCCGTGAAACATAGGATATTACAGTTTTTGATGTCCCGTTGGTAGGATATTCGTGATCGTACCTCGTCTAGTTTATTGTCCAATGATTGCACTCTGGCGAGTAATATTGACGGTAATGGCAGCTTTCCCACTCGCCTTCTGCCGGCCAGGACGAGGCATCCGGCTCTTCGTCCTCTGCGTCGCTTCCTTTTGCGAATAACTGGGATATCTGCCATGTGGGGTGTTTGGAGAATATTGTGTGAGTCCTGCTTGTTGTTGTTGTTGTTGTTGAAAAAATCTTTGTCTAAACCAAGGTGAGTGATCGCTGTCCTGATATCCAGAAGCTCTTTCTGCCGTAAGATACGGTTGAAGAAACATAATGTACAAAATAATTTACAAATATCGCGGAAAAAAACACATAACAGCACAATTGGTTAGGAGACCGTAAAACGGCAGCCACCTCCTCCGGCGCCATCTTCCAGGGAATCACACCGCTAGACCAACGAGCCACTTTCTAGCGTACATAAGATGAAGACATTATTTAAGTTCCTGACCTTTGTAAAAGTTACTTCATCCAAGATTAATCTCAGACACCAAGCACAATCTAAGCAAAAATCATACAGAGATAAAGGAGCCCATTTCAGCTGATTCTCTTAAATCCAGCATTGGCTATGTTTCAGTGAAGACACATTCAGAGAATGGTGGTGAAGGTTTTCACTTAGACTTTACCTTTTTAAAGGGGTCGCCTGGGATTTGAACCTGGAACCACTCACACCAGAAGCGAGAATCATACCCCTAGACCAACGAGCCACTTTCAAGTGTATAAAAGGCATTACTGATAAAAGACGACATGTAACAGCCCATCTGTCTTCACAGGAAAGTTTTTTTTATGGATGATGAAGACTTTATTTACAATCACACTCTAAGAGAGAATCATACACAGAGAAAGACCAACACAGTTCAGCTGTTTCTCTTAAATACCGCTTAAATCTAGCATTGGCTGTTTCAGTGAAGACAAATTCTGAGAATTGTGTATAAGGTTTTCACTTAGACTGGTCCTTTTTAAAGAGCTCGGTTGCGGATTTGAATCCGGGATCACTCGCACCCAAAGCGAGAATACGCCTAGACCAACGAGCCACTTTATAGCGTACAAAAGGCATTACTGATACAGATGACAGGAAACAGCCAATCTGTCTCTTCAGGAAACTTCTTACGTTTCTGACCTTTGTAATATTGGGTTCATCCAAGATTTGTAGCAAACACCAATCGCACTCTAAGCGAGAATCATACACAGAGGGGGGGGGGGGGGGGGGGGGGGTGGACTAATAGTTGAAAGTGTGCAAATCAGTTGAGGCGACCAGATAGCGCGGTAAACGGATCCAACTTCCAAGAAGATATCAGCAGTTCAGTCCTAGGACATCACGGATAAGAAAGAAAAAAAAAACAATAAACTGCATCTTATCCCAGAGAAAGACCATTGTGAATAAATGCGTTTCCGTTCTTTGAGAAAAGTGAACACGTCTGCCGGTATGTCGAAGAGATGGCTTCGGCCATTGTACTGAACTTTCATCCGTGCAGGATGAATGAGGTAGCCGGCGATGTTCTTCTCCTTCAGTGCTTTGGCGGCAGGTCTGGACGGCTGACCCTCTTGCCATCGCTGTTGATGTCCCGTTTGGCTCTTGCGAGTTGCAGTATCTTCTCCCTGTCCTGGAAACGGAGGAACCTGATCAGGACAGCCCGTGGGGGCTCATCTGGCCGCGATTTCGGCGCTGATGTTCTGTGGGCGCGTTCGATTTCCAGCGGCTTGGTGAAGTTGATTATGCCTAGGACATCAGGGATCCATTGAGTGAAGAAACGGACCCGGGTCACGCCCCTCGCTGTCTTCTCTCAATCCCACCACACGCTATGTCTGCTCTGGTTCTCCATCTGGTCTACCTTGTTTTTGAGATAGGCATTGTCCTTCTGCAGCTGTATCAGAACCTGTTCATGTTGAGTGACGGTATCTTCAACTGTGCTAATGCGCAACTCAGCCTCAGTTGTTCTCAAAAGGAGATCATTCAGGGAGGATTTCAGGTCGTCAATGGAAGAATGGAGTTCAGCCAATTTCTTGTAAATTTTCAGATAAAGACCTTTGCTACCATCTTGGATTTCCCGGAGGAGAGTAGCAAGTATGCCGGCAGGCTTGTAAGAGGCTGCTGAGAGCAACAGTCTGGAACTGTCATCTGAGTTATGAGGGCTAATGGTAATCTTGCTAGCTGTGGCGTTATCGTTATCTTGGGATTCAACTAAGTTTTGGTCATCCTTCTTGTCTCTCGGTCAGAGGTCCATGGCTCTTTGGGAAGGTAAGTACTTGACAGTTTATCAGCCGATGTTAGAATATTGTTTCAACGTTGTTATTTAGGTAATAATAGGATAACTTTGAAGAGCTCGGTTTGTCAACTTCTGCTCAGCTTCGCGGCATCACGTGCTCGCCAACGGTAGTTGTAACCAATATTTTCAGAGAAACAGATCAAATGGGTTCCTTTATCGCTGTGTATGATTCTCGCTTAGAGTGCGATTGGTCTCATGTTCAAATCTCGAATGAGCCTGCTTTTACAAAGGTGAGAAATGTAAATAAAGTCTTCATCATACATACAGTGGGGCAAAAAAGTATTTAGTCAGCCACCAATTGTGCAAGTTCTCCCACTTAAAAAGATGAGAGAGGCCTGTAATTTCCATCATAGGTACACTTCAACTATGACAGACAAAATGAGAAACACATGGGCTGTTAACGGTCGTCTTTCATCAGTAATGTTCTATACGACATAAAGTGGCTCGTTGGTCTTGCGGTATGATTCACGCTTTGGTGCGAGAGGTCCTTGCTTCAAATCCCGGACGAGCCCTTTATATAGCTTTAACCCATATTTTCAGAGAAAAAGATTAAATGGAACCCCCTTGTGGAATATACAGGCATTACTGGTGAAAGACGAAGGTTAACAGACAATGCTTTTCCATAGAAATCATATAACTTCTTAGGTATGATGCAGACTTTGATTACATTTTTCACATTCTTAATAGCTGGCTCGTCCGGGATTTGAGCCTCTCACAACCTAAGCAATAATCATACCCAGAGAAACACTGCTCTAATGAGCCACTTTCTAAAATATACAAGGCATTACTAGTAAAAGACGACGGCTAACCGCCAATGCATTTCCATAGAAAACATACCATTTTGGAATTTGATAGAGGCGCGCATGCATGTACCGATAGGAGGCATGGGGAGTGAGTAACTCCGGCAAAACTGTGGTTACATGTAGAAGCCAGTGAAAAATGTTAAATTAAGCCTCTAAAATCGTTAGATCAATTTATCCCCAAATAACTGAGAGATAATGAGTGGCCAGTTATCAGTGCATTCGGAAAGTATTCAGGCCCCTTGACTTTTTCCATATTTTGTTACTTTAAAGTCGTATTCTAAACTTGATTAAGTCGTCCCCCCCTCATCAATCTACACAAAATACCCAATAAAGACAAAGAAAAACAGGTTTAACATTTGTTTTTATATCACATTTACAGTTGAAGTCGGAAGTTTACATACACTTAGGTTGGAGTCATTAAACCTAGTTTTTCAACCACTCCACAAATTTCTTGTTAACAAACTAGAGTTTTGGCTAGTCGGTTAGGACATCCACTTTGTGCATGACACAAGTAATTTTTCCCAACAATTGTTTACAGACGGATTATTTCACTTATAATTAACTGTATCACAATTCCAGTGGGTCACAAGTTTACATGCACTAAGTTGTGCCTTTAAAACAGCTTTGGAAAATTCCAGAAAATTATGTCATGGCTTTAGAAGCTTCTGATAGGCTAATTGACATTATTTGAGTCAACTGAAGGTGTACCTGTGGATGCATTTCAATGCCTACCTTCAAACTCAGTACCTCTTTGCTTGACATCATGGGACAATTAAAAGAAATTAGCAAAGACCTCAGAAAAAAAATTGTAGACCTCCACAAGACTGGTTCATCCATGGGAGCAATTTCCAAACGCCTGAAGGTACCACGTTCATCTGTACAAACAATAGTAACCAAGTATAAACACCATGGGACCATGCAGCCGTCATACCGCTCAGGAAGGAGACGCGTTCTCTCCTAGAGATGAATGTACTTTGGTGGAAAAGTGCAAATCAAATCTGGTCAAGAACTACAGGAAACGTATGATCTCTGTAATTGCAAACAAAGTTCTGCTTTTCTGATGTATCAAATACTTATGTCATGCAATAAAATGCAAATTAATTACTTAAAAATCATACAATGTGATTTTCTGGATTTTTGTTTTAGATTCCGTCTCTCACAGTTGAAGTGTACCTATGATAAAAATTACAGATCTCTACATGCTTTGTAAGTAGAAAAACCTGCAAAATCGGCAGTGTATCAAATACTTGTTCTCCCCACTGTAGCCCTTATTGTATGGAACTTCCATCTCATATTGCTCAAATAAACAGAAAACCTGGTTTCAAAAAACAGCTAAAGCAACACCTCACGGCACAAAGCCTCTCCCCTATTTGACCTAGACAGTTTGTGTGTATGCATTGATATGTAGGCTATGTGTGCCTTTAAAAAAAAATGTATGTAGTTCTGTCCTTGAGCTGTTCTTGTCTATTGATGTTCTGTATTATGTCATTCTGTAATGTTTTGTGTGGACCCCATGAAGAGTAGCTGCTGCTTTTCCAAATAAAATCCCCAAATACCTAACCGTTGTTGGGCACTGTTTGTCACCGTTATAGGGCAATTCATGTATTGTTTAGTGTTGTGGCTTTGCTGGCATGCATCCCACTTATTTTTTTGCCCCACCAAGATTTACATGCTAAATTTGCAACTGAATAAGAACTATGTATTTACTATGAAATATGTTCACTTCTTTATACAGTAGTATCTGGTAAAATCTTCATACACAAATATTTGAAATCTGTGCCTAAATGCAATATTTTCCTACTTCAACATTTCTAAAAATATCTAGAATGAGTAAATGACACTTACAGTAAAAACAAATCTAATGTAATGCTTTTACATGGAAATCTAATGTAATGCTTTTACATGGAAATCTAATGTAATGCTTTTACATGGAAATCTAATGTAATGCTTTTACATGGAAATCTAATGTAATGCTTTTACATGGAAATGAAATGTAATGCTTTTACATGGAAATCTAATGTAATGCTTTTACATGGAAATCTAATGTAATGCTTTTACATGGAAATGAAATGTAAAACTTGTGTGTAGTGAGGTTTATTTTGTTTAATGTTCATAGATTGAATTTGTTGTTTTTCATTGTATTGTCCACTGATAAATACTCCTAGTCACACCCCTGTACATGGATGGAAACTCTGACAGATACACACCTCTGCTGGTAAAATGTACATGTCATTTTGAGCGAATATTAGATAATTCACTTGAAAATCGATATACAAGTGGATGAAAATCTAGCTATTGCCTTCATATAGTGGAAGAAAATATAGGCCTATGGTTCTGGAAAAAATTAATCTGACACTTTCTCTCTGTTAGTATGTGTAATCTAGTGCAAGCTTGTTGAAAGTATAATATTTTCTGGGGTCAATTATGCATTAGTCAGTCATAATGACTGTTTAGTGTATATATCAAGAAAGAAATAAACAAGTCAAATACTGCGTTTGTTTATTGTACAAATACGCATATTGCTAGCATTTCAGTCCAGCAAGTTTTTTTCAAGGGGTAAATGTTTAAACAGGCTTTAACACTATCATACAAAAACAAAGAAAACAAATAATCATATCAATTGAAATAATACGGACACCAAATCCAGGACAACATATTTTGATCCTTGTTTAAAAAGGCCTGGTCCAGTTTTTTTTTTAAATCCAAAAACAATCCTGATTTTCATATAATCATTCTACAACCTCAGATGAAATTAACATTACCAAAGTGTTAGAAATATGGTCAATGTTGTTGGGGGGTGGGGGGGAAATGTACCATAGAAATGCAGGAGTTCAGCACATTGCAACAGATATTGCACTCTGAAGGGAGACTCAAAAGGCAGGAAAATAGAACACTTGAGAGAAAAACCAAAGCAATTACATTTATCATAAAATATGCTTTCTCCCACATAGGATTAATGCAGATGGGCATCTTGATTATGTTTTCTGGTTCATTAAAATATTCATTCAGTTTGGGCATTATTATCCATGACACCATCTACACATGGTATATGAATAAGATTTCAAATCCAAATGACAGACAATACGATCATTTATGTCATTTATGTCCATGAAAGTGTGTCCATGTCTTTTTTCAACATCTGGTGTATTACAATCCATTTCAAAATGTGTCCAGCATGCCAGCAACAAGTCCACTCCGACATTGGATTTCACACTTAAATAGACATTATAAACTGGGTAGTTTGGGTCCTGGATGCTGGTTAGCTGAAACAGCATTTCAGCCCTGTGTACATCCGACAATACACCACAGTATGATGCAAAAATACTTGTTTACTGTTCTATTTACGAAGGTAACCAGTCTATAATAGCAATAAGGCAACTCAGGGGTTTGTGGAATATGGCTAATATACCACACATCCTGTGACTTTATTGCTTAAATATACTTAGACACCAACTCAACCCATTTTCTGGCCTGTCTTCCACATGTCTTCTCTACACCTACAGGTTGTACTACTTCACCTGATGAAGGCATTTTGTGCTGGGTATTGGCATTTAAACTGATATCAACCCCCCTTGTCTGATACATAGCACTTAAACCTGGTAAAATAAGGGTAAAATAAAAAGTACTCGTACAAAATGTTTCAAAAAGAACCCTGTGGTTTTGGTAGGACGCACAAAGGCATACATTTGCCTTGTGAAAACCAACCTTAACGGCTATGCACAAGCTGTTCAATATGAAGATTATTTACTCCGTCAAAAATACTAAATTAAGATTAGTATCAAGCTCACACAAAAACAAACAAAATCAATGCCACTAAAACTACTTTGAGATAGATGCACTTTCACCCCATTTCCATTGGTACTGCACATGATACCAGGGTAATATTCAATGGGCAAACATTGTGGAACATTGCAGATAGAAATGTAATGAAAAGATCTGATGTGACTCCCAAGACTTTGAAAGAGCTCTAAATATATATATATTTTTTAAAATCTATTCCTGAAGTGTACTTTTTGAAGGAGAGGCTTTTCCATGAATCCAACATTATTCTACATGTCAGAGGCATTTTTGTTCTACATAATATATTTATATCTGGACGTGCCACAATGTTGTGCCCTGCTGAAAGCGGGCAATATCATTCACAGCGAAATGTTTCGCTTCAAGTGTACAGCTCGACCAATTAATACATTCTAGACTAACATAATCCTTACTTTTTATGTTTACATATTTATAACCATTCTCCTACACCCATGATAAATCCTAATCTAATCAAATATTTAGCACCATATAGTAGCTATGTACAATGTATCCATCCCCTATGATCACAGGGCCATTCATGATCAGGACAAATGCATAATTTGTGCAATGTGATATATTAAACAGTTTGATCGACTGAATGATCCATTGATTCATTAAACCCCTGAATAGTAAAACATTTCCCTTAATATAAAGTTCAGTTCATAGCAGTTATATGCGATCTAAAAGCAAACAAAGTCAACAGGGAGAAAATGCAGAAACTGGCCATGAAACTACAGTACTGAAAGCCATTCATTTCAGAAAAGGCCTCTCCCAATATAACTTGTCTTTGCAGTTCAGATTCCTATACAGCACACCATACTTCATAGTTTATTTGGAAAGAACTTAATCTCACCTCGATACTGAAAATGTGACCTTGCAATGCAAAATCATTTACAGTACTGAAATGATTTTGATAGAAAAGGTAATGATACTAGAGGTGATCAACAGTATGCAATTATAACTAATGAATATAACATTTACAAAACTCAGTTATGTCCTCATAATCACGATGATGGGATGTGTTACGGTCAAATACAGGCATTTTTGACATTCTCAAGAGGAAATTTAAGGGAATCACATGACTCACTCACATTTTTCTATAGTTCCAATGGCAATTTCCCACTGCTCCCTCCAACGGCAGCTAAGTCAGGGAATAGAGGGGCTTAAAACCAGTAACCACACACACTGCCGTTAATGAAGTCAAGACTAGCAAAGTGGCAGTGTTGGTTCTTAGCAGTGTGATCACACAACTACAGCTCTTTGGTCAAGAAGACACAATTCTGGCTTATCCAATATAAGGTTCTAAACGTGTCTAGCCCTCGGCCCTCATTAGAAGTAAAAAATACATTTTAAAAAAGTGTTTGAAACATCTAATTATCCCTGTAACTAAAAGAGAAGGCAAAAATAGAACATTGTGAAACAGTGAAAACTTGATGGAAGCATGAGGACTTGTTGATTAGAGGAAATGGAGAGAAGAGCAATACTGACAGCAGGGAAAACTATCAGCATTAACTTTCAAGTCTGGTATGGGTGGAGAACTAAATGAGATGAGCAACGATAATGAGACAAATGGCTAGAGTACGCTAGTACTATCTGGTAAATTCTTCATACATTGATTTGACGATCTGGTCAATTCATTCATAATTCTACTTCTCAGAGAGAGTTCAGTGTGTCGGAGGGCCTGTTGTCTGGACCTCTGGCAGTCTATGGGGGGTGCCACAGGGTTCAATTCTCGGGCCGACTCTTTTCTCTGTATACATCAATGATGTCGCTCTTGCTGCTGGTGATTCTCTGATCCACCTCTATGCAGATGACACCATTCTGTATACTTCTGGCCTTTCTATGGACATTGTGTTAACTAACCTCCAGACAAGCTTCAATGCCATACAACTCTCCTTCTGTGGCCTCCAACTGCTCTTAAATGCAAGTAAAACTAAATGCATGCTCTTCAACCGATCGCTGCCCACACCTGCCCGCCCGTCTAGCATCACTACTCTGGACGGTTCTGACTTAGAATTTTTATTTTACCTTTATTTAACTAGGCAAGTCAGTTAAGAACAAATTCAAATTTTCAATGATGGTCTAGGAACAGTGGGTTAACTGCCTGCTCAGGGGCAGAACGACAGATTTGTCAGCTCGTGGATTTGCACTTGCAACCTTCCGGTTACTAGTCCAACGCTCTAACCACTAGGCTACCCTGCCACATCTACAAATACCTAGGTGTCTGGTTAGATTGTAAACTCTCCTTCCAGACTCACATTAAGCAATTTCCAATCCAAAATTAAATCTAGAAATCGGCTTCCTATTTCACAACAAAGCATCCTTCACTCATGCTGCCAAACATACCTCGTAAAACTGACTATCCTATAGATCCTTGACTTCGGCGATGTCATCTACAAAATAGCCTCCAACACTCTACTCAGCAAATTGGATGCAGTCTATCACAGTGCCATCCGTTTTGTCACCAAAGCCCCATTTACTACCCAACACTGCGACCTGTATGCTCTCATTGGCTGGCCCTCGCTTCATATTCGTCACCAAACCCACTGGCTCCAGGTCATCTATAAGTCTTTGCTAGGTTAAGCTCCGCCTTATCTCAGCTCACTGGTCACCATAACAACACCTACCCGTAGCACACGCTCCAGCAGCTATATCTCACTGGTCATCCCAAAGCCAACACCACCTTTGGCCGGCTTTCCTTCCAGTTCTCTGCTGCCAATGACTGGAATGAATTGCAAAAATCACTGAAGCTGGAGTCTTATATCTCCCTTCCTAACTTTAAGCGTCAGCTGTCAGAGCAGCTTACAGATCATTGCACCTATACGCAGCCCAACTACCTAATCTCCATATTGTTCATTTTTGTTGTTGCTCCCTTTGCACCCCAGTATCTCTACTTGCACATTCATCTTCTGCTCTATCACTCCAGTGTTTAATTGCTGAATTGTAATTATTTCTACTATGGCCTATTTATTGCCTTACCTCCCTAATCTTACTTCATTTGCACACTATATATAGACTTTTCTATTGTGTTATTGACTGTACGTTTGTTTATTCCATGTGTAACTCTGTGTTCTTGTTTGTGTCACACTGCTGTGCTTGATCTTGGCCAGGTTGCAGGTGTAAATGAGAACTTGTTCTCAACTGGCCTACCTGGTTAAATAAAGGTGAAATAAAAAAAGACAACATTTGAAATCTGTGTAATGCAAGTGTGTTGAGGATATAGCGACAGAAGTCAAGAGGATGGCGAGAGGGAGACAGGTGACGGGGAAGGTATGGTGTCAGCCAGGTTATAGGTGGAGTTTGGGGAGGATGGTTGTGGGGATGACAAAGGGGTAAAAAGAAGCCTGGTGGCAGAGGGGGGCGGGGAATACAGAGCAGCAGTGACTGTGGTGGGCGAATCCGAGCTGACCTCATCCCCTTCCTCTGAGTCCCATACCTCACTCTGCAGGTAGTCTGCAAACAAGGCCTTGGCACGCTGCATCACCCTGCCCAGATTGTGTCGCCGAACAAGGCGGTCAAAGTGCATAGCCAGCTCGTTGTAATCAAAGCCGTTCTTTATAATGTGGTCCCGATGCTCCAGCAGGATCGACAGGCACAGGAACAACATGAAAGGATTTCCTTTGCCAAACTCTTGAGGAGGTGGCAGGGAACAAGGTTTGATGGTGGTATTCTCTGGTTTGGTTGAATTTGGAGTGTGAGGCGCAGTGCTAAAAGCTCTGCTGCAAGGAGATTGAAGGTTACTAGAAAAGGACTTGTTCACCGGTCCAACGGGCAGCGAAGGAAGAGCTCTTCCAAAGGACAAAATTGGCGAGGAGAGCAACGCTCGAGACAACAGCGGAGAGGAAACTAAGGACCTCCCTGTGGGGGTAGCGGGTGAGTTGGCTCCGGTTCCATTCGGCACCGCCATCCTTCCGTTGGGTAAAATGGGAGAGGTGAACTTTGGTGACGGGGTGTCCGGGGAGGCACCTCTCCAACTTGAGGGGGAGGGAGTGGAGCCTGGAGACAGAGAGGAAACGTTTTTCCAGTTTGGCAGACCAGGAGGAAACGAGGAGACCGGAGAGGCTATTTGTCCATTTGGGGAGCTCCTCGCCTCTGTATCTGGGCTGGAAGACTTGTTAATGTCCTTTATAAGAGGCGCCCTCTCCCATGGGTGTGAGGCGGCTTCCATCTCAACAGGACCCACTGGTGGGTCTGTCTGCTCGAAATCAAAGCTGTCTTTGTTCCGTGCACTGTAGTATTTGAACTCGCCAAAGCTGGTCTGCTTCTCGAAGGAAGGAACAGGCATGTTGTTGTGAGCCTTCTCCTTTCCCACGTCAGGCATGTCAAAGTTCCCCTCACCCTCGCTTCTGGCTCCTCTGTCCTCCCTCTCTCTATCCTCCATTTTGATCTTTCTCCCCCCATCTGCCTCCTCTCTTGAGGGCCTCAACATGTGTCGTCTCCGCTGCTTCTCTTTCAGCTCCCCTTCATTTCCATCATCCCCTGTAATGGCGGGCCTCTTTTCAACACCACTCTCACATGTCACTATGGTTTGGTCTGTTTCTAGCGGCGGCCCAAGAAGCTCCACTTCTGTTTCGGGAGGGTCAGGGGGCAGGGAGCTCCAGGTGACCTCCAGCATCCTCAGGGCATCGTCGAAGGCAAACTCCCGTTTGAGTTCCAAGAGCAGCCAGCGGTAACAGAAGAAGAGGTCATCAGCTCCGCGGGACACCAAATAACAGTAGAACTCGGGGTCTGAGTAATGCAGTAGCAGCTTCAGATGCTGGAACTTGACAGACATGAAATGGCCATCCGGACGGAAGTTTCCCTCTAGGCGTTTCATGATGCCACAGAAACAGATGAATGCATGTGCCTCATTGTCCATGACGGCAAGTATCGGAGAAGCAATATCACTCATGCCTTGGCAGTACGACACCTATGAAACAAAGAAGTTAAGATAAATTAAACCCAGCAAAAATATACAGGGCTACAGACAAACATTTCTCCCTGGTGCCACTAACTTTTAGTTGATGGCACCAGCCCAGCTTTAATAAAGCACTGAATGATTACGAGGTGTAAGTAGACTACTGAGATGATATTCAAGAAATAAGTGGTTTCATCTAAACATGTCCATGCAGGAATGCATGATTCAAGATATTTTGATGTGCAACCTAACCCAGTGATTGTCATAAATTGTGTTGACAATTAGGATATTTTTCTTATATTTTACTGTTAAAATAGGTCTCCAGAATTGTATTTTGTTCAATAGAGGTTAATTTTCCAACATATTTATGTGCATTAATATCATATGCTAATTTATTTGTGGCTATTTCACCACCTGAGTAAGTGGAAACTCAAAACACATTAGCTAGATCGCCAACGCTAAACATAATACCCAGATGACATTAGTGGTAGGTGGATTGTTTGCCCAGATCTGTAAATCGGCTAACCAGTAATCATACCACACCAAATCATTCAAAGCTGCACCAATTTTCAATATAAATCCACAAGAACAAAGAGGAATAGCTGATAGGCAGTGGAGAGGCCAAGTGTGTCAATGTGCATGAAAGAACATGATACACACGCTGCTCAAAAAGCTCCCCTATTGAACTTGTTAAGGGACAATACAATTATCCTACAACAGCAAAATGCATTGAATAATTGCATTATTGTTTAAAAAGAAGTACAAAATTCTACTCTATGCTGTAAAGCGCAGTGAATGTCATTTGAATAACGGTGCTAAAGCCCTGTGATTTGAATGTTTCATTCCGAATTAACTCCATCTATCCAAGGCAACCATTTGGATCAGCGGTGGGTCTACTCGACAGGTTATAGGACTGAATCATTTAAAATACATTTGGAGGAGCGCGTCTTTGGTAACCCGGATGAGAGGCACTCTTTGGAAACGAGGATGGACACTTGAAGCAAAATGAAGTATGCAGGTAGGCATGTTTTAGAATGTGCAGTATATTTTCAATTCAAGGCACACTCAGGAATGGACCATTTAAACGCCTTTTGTGGATAGGCTACTTGGCTGCAATGCCAGGATAAAAAAAAAGACACACCCCGAGACATATTGCTGTTGAACCAGACTGTTATAGTAGAGTTAGGTTAGCCTACTGAGGGCTTGGTTTTTAATCAAGTGAAACAGAAAACAAACAAAAATAATAAAATAAAAAGTCACTGCACTGGCATCATCTAATTTCTCGTTTCATGATGGGCATATATGGAGGGGGATTTAAGCATGTCCAAAATAGTAATAATGAGCTGGCTAAAATAATGCACAATGCATAGATCAAAAGAGGGATGTCTGCTCACTGTTTTGCTGCTGCCAAACTTGATAATTGAATAATGCTTTGGTGATTAAGTTTTATTTCAAAAGGAGTCTCACGAGCCAAAGCCTTATAGGACAAGAAAGGCACAGTAGCAGGCCAGCCTGGCTGTATTTTATTCTTCTGATACCGAGATGTGCTGTCTGTTGCGGTTCATCATTCTCCCAAGTCGTCCTATAATAATGTGGCCACATATGCTTCCAGCAGGCCCAGTTATTCAGGAAAGCTTAATGCACGCTCTGCTTCCTCCATGATCCGAGAAGCTATTCCTCGTGCACTTAGAACCTGACGTTTTAACTTATAAAATGCATGGTCTTTTATATGCAACATAAACACAACCAGTTCGTGTTGTCTCCGGTAGGATACTTGCGCACGTTCGTCCACTCTTAATAGAATTCCAGCATCCAAACAGAGCCATGGACAACATTCATTTGATGAATGGGAAAAAATATCAAAAAGTTATGACATTAGGAGATTGTCAAGCTAAGCCTTCGATACAAGGTCAGGAGGGATGCATTTACTCTTTGTCGAGCACGACAGTGTATAATTGTGGTGTTAAAAACGCAAACCATGATGTTGTTCACTGAACTTAACACCACACCCCTTAGCATGTCAAGGAATTTAAAAAGAAAGCAAAAAAATAAAATAGATCCCCACACCTGTGGATGTGTAATGGCAAAGGTGGTGAGCAGGTCAGTGAGAGCAGTGAGGTGGGGGCTGTCCTCGGAGCCAGCATAATAGGGATGGGCCCGGTCGGTCCTCAGGACGTCCTTCAGTACGTTGCCCCTGATGAACTCCAGGTCCTCTGGACTGGCCCTCGCTGACCATTCCCCCTTCAGTTGGTCATACTCCCTAGTCTTGCCCTTCATGTAGTCCATTCTCTCCTGACCGGTCAGCCCATCGGGGTATACGTTCAGGAGGTATCGCCAGACAACCTGGGCACAGAGGTAATGTTTTTTGACATACAGGATATCTCTCTAAAGTCTCTGCGTTCATACAACACAGTAATATAAAAATATAGCTCTCCTACCATCAAATGGCATTTCTTTGTGCCATTTGTTCTTGTTCCACATTGAATGACCTACATAGATAGTCTGTTTAGATTCCAAAGTACAACAAGGATACACCCAAATGCTCTATTCACACATCTAATCCACATTTTGGAAAATTATTAACATCCAAAGAGCATAAGTAAACACTTCCCGTCAATGTTTTGGAGACCATAAGCCCTTCTCAATAATCGCAACTCAAATGTTTGCGCAAATCTCCCATTGACATAATTGCAAGGATATGGGGAAAGTTGAAGATACACACACTCAAGTTAGGACTCAGCCCCATGCGATTTGATATTTATGCAATTTCAATTATATTTGTAGCAGACTTGCTGTTGAAATCTCTCAGTGAATGTACAATTACCTTGCGTAGAGAGGGCTCCACCCCACCATGATAGATACGTAGCCTCAGTTCCTCTGGCCGGGACAGCTGCCCCTGGCCGTTGAGGTAACTGTGGAACTCGGCATCGCTCAGAGGGGGCTTGAAAGGCTTCACCTCCTCCCCATACGACCAGCTCAAGGCCTGCTGTACTCTAGACAGCGTTCGACCCATCATCTGAACACAGAGACAGACAGCGAGAGATTGAATCCCAAGTGGGTCATTGTAAGCAAACACAAACTCAAGGCAGCACTGGCTGGTAAAAAATGTGTCTGACAGGGTGAAGAGTGAGAGCATCATCAGTAACCTGTGAGAGCAGGGACTGTGTGAAGGGAAGGGCGGCAGCAGCCAAAGACCTCCTATCCCCAGGAAGCTGGTCAGAACCAATCACATCTTTGGGGCTTATTATGTCCCAGTCTTCCATAACGGGACCTTAAGGGAATAAGAAAGTGGGGGCAAAAAGGTGATCAATCAATGGAACTGTATGATGGAGAGGCCCACAATTAAATTACAAAAAAGGTTAACAGGGAACAGATGCTCTGTACAAACGTTAGTTCATATATAAAATCAGTCAATTTAAATAAATTAGGCACCAATCTATGGATGTCACATGACTGGGAAAACAGATATGTATTTGTTGGTCACAAATACCTTTAAAAAACGTTGTTTTTTTTAAAAGGGGTGTGGATCAGAAAACAAGTCAGTATCTAGTGTGACTTTTGCCTCATGCAGCGTGACATCTCCTTCACATAGAGTTATTATTCAGGCTGTTGATTGTGGCCGGTTGTCCGACTCCTCTTCAATGGCTGTGCGAAGTTGCTGGATATTGGAGTGAACTGGAACACGCTGCTGTACACGTTGATCCAGAGCATCCCAAACATGCTCAATGGGTGACATGTCTGGTGAGCATGCAGGACATGTTCAACTTCCAGGAATTAGGTACAGTTCCTTGCGGCATGGAATCATGCTGAAACACGAGGTGATGGTAGTGGATGAATGCCACCAAAATGGGCCTCAGATCGTCACGGTATCTGTACATTAAAAACTGCCATCAATAAAAAATGCAAGTGTTCGTTGTCCGTAGCTTATGCCAACGCATAACATTACCCAACATTCACATCAGCAAACCGCTCGCCAACACAACATCGTCCTCACCAGGGTCTTGACCGGACTGCAATTCGGCGTTGTAACTGACTTGTGGGCAATTGCTCTCCTTCGATGGTCACTGGCTTGCTGGAGAAGTGTGCTCTTCACTGATGAATCCTGGTTTCAACTGTACCAGGCAGATGGCAGACAGACGGATGAGCTTCCCCGAGACAGTTGTGCAGAAATTCTTTGGTTGTGCAAACCCTCAGTTTCATTAGCTGTCCAGGTGGCTGGTTTCAGACGATCCGGATGTGGAGGTCCTGGGCTGGCGTGGTTACACGTGGTCTACAGTTGTGAGGCCAGTTGGACGTACTGCTAAATTCTCTAAAACAACATTGGAGACGGCTTATTACTGGCAACAGCTCTGGTGGACATTCCTGCAGTCAGCATGCCAAACGCATGCTCCCTCAAAACTTGAGACATCTGTAGCATTGTGTTGTGTGACAAAACTGCACATTTGAGTGCACAAGGTGCACCTAATGATCATGCTGTTTAATCAGTTTCTTGATATGCCACAACTGTCAGGTGGATGGATTATCTTGGCAGAGGAGAAATGCTCACTAATATGGATGTAAACACATTTGTGCCCAAAATTTGACAGCAATAATCTTTTTGTGCATATGGAAGATTTATGGAATCTTATTTCAGCTCATGAAACCATGTTGTGTTTAAATTTTTGTTCATCATAATTTAACACATATCCCCCCAAAATATACAGAGCAATAAGGCGAATAGTGAAATCACACACACAAAAAAATCAACGACTGAAAGGAACACAAACAGAGAAAAATAAACAGGGATTAGCTTTCACTAAATGACCTAAAATGGTTATACAAGTGAACGTCTGCTTACTGTCTTCGGAGAGA
The DNA here is from genome assembly GCF_002021735.2 of Oncorhynchus kisutch. Taxonomy (NCBI): domain Eukaryota; kingdom Metazoa; phylum Chordata; class Actinopteri; order Salmoniformes; family Salmonidae; genus Oncorhynchus; species Oncorhynchus kisutch. The sequence continues at coordinate 52,405,292 of NC_034190.2, read as the reverse complement.
TTAATGTCCATCTTGAGCTGTAGATAAGGTTTAGCTGCACTGACAAAAGCAGCTTCTAAATCCCAGTCAGAAAGGAGAGAGAGATACACTTCCACACCTCCACGGTCCTGGGACAGGTAACTTATCCCAAAGTTGCGTTTGCTAAGTAGGAAACAAGAGAAAAAAAAAGTTATCTATTCTAGAAAGCATGCCAATCCAAGGCATTCCATATACAGCGAATTTGGGAAGTATTCAGACCCCTTGACTTTCCACATTGTTACATTCAAGCCTTATTCTAAAACAGAATACTCCATAATGACAAAGCAAAACAAGTCGACATTTTTGCAAATGTATTAAAAATAAACTGAAATATCACATTTACATAAGTATTCAGACCCTTGACTCAGTACTTTGTTGAAGCACCTTTGGCAGCAATTACAGCTTCAAGTCTTCTTGGGTATAACGCTACAAGCTTGGTACACCTATATTTGGGGAGTTTCTCCCATTCTTCTTTGCAGAGTTTCTCCCATTCTTCTTTGCAGATCCTCAAGCTCTGTCAGGTTGGATGGGGAGCGTAAGGGCACAGCTATTTTTAGGTCTCTCCAGAGATGTTCGATCGGGTTCAAGTCCGGGCTCTGGCTGGGCCACTCATGGACGTCTTTTCTGTGTGCTAAGGTTTGCTGTCCTGCTGGAAAGTGAACAGTCACCCCAGTTTGAGGTCCTGAGCGCTCTGGAGCAGGTTTTCATCAAGGATCTCGCTGTACTTTGCTCCGTTCATCTTTCCCTCAATCCTGATTAGTCTCCCAGTCCCTGCCGTTGAAAAACATCCCCACAGCATGATGCTGCCACTACCATGATTCACCGTAGGGATGCCAGGTTTCCTTCAGACGTGACGCTAGGCATTCAGGTCAAAGAGTTCAACCTTGGTTTCCTCAACCCAGAGAATCTTGTACTGAGGAGTGTCTTCCGTCTGGCCACTACCATAAAGGCCTGATTGTTGGGGTGATGCAGAGCTGGTTGTCCTTCTGGAATGTTCTTCCATCTCCACAGAGGAACTCTGGACCTCTGACAGAGTGACTATTGGGTTCTTGGTCACCTCACTTACCAAGGCCCTTTTCCCCCCCGACGGCTCAGTTTGGCCGGGTGGCTAGCTCTAGGAAGAGTCATGGTTCCAACTTTCTTCCATTCATGAATGATGGAGGCCACTGGTGGACTCCAATCAAGTTGTAGAAACATCTCAAGAATGATCGATGGAATCAGAATGCACCAGAGCTCAATTCAGAGTCTCATAGCCAAGGGTCTGAATACTTATGTAAAATAACGAATGTTTATTTTTAATACATTTGCAAAAATAAATACAAACCTGTTTTCTCTTTGTCATTATGGGTTATTGTCTGCAGAATGATGAGGGAAAATGTGTATTTAATCCATTTTAGAGTAAGGCTGTAATGTAACAAAATGTGTAAAAAGGGAACGGGTCTGAACACTTTCCGAATGCTATGCATGTCCCTCTTCATCATTTATTTTTTTACTTTACTGTAGGCAAAACTTTCTCCCACAACAATACTTTCTAATATTTTCTGCAGAATGGTCGAAGTTGCATGAAGATGGTGGAATTCAGATATGCTTTCATCGTTTTAGCATTATCCATGAAGTGTTTAAACTACGGCACACATGGTTCAACGCACCAATAAAATCAGCACAATCTACTATTACGGCTTTTCAAAAAGCCGGAATCTTGGAGCTAAAATTGGGATCATGTATACTGTGCTAATGCTTTCCTTTTAGTGGCTTAAGCATTCTAGTACAGTTAAATAGTTCACACACACAGCAGTCTAAGGCACTGCAGCTCAGTGCAAGAGGCATAACTACAGTCCCTGGTTCGAATCCAGGCTGTTTAACATCGGCCGTGATTGGGAGTTCCATCGGGCGGCGCACAATTGGCACAGTGTCGTCCGGGTTTTGCCGGGGTAGGCAGTGATTGTAAATAAGAATTTGTTCTTACCTGACTTGAAAAGTTAGTTACACACACCAAATGATTTTGTTGGCATTTACATTCAGTACTGTGTACATGTTTTAGGCAGGTGTGAAAAAATGCTGGAAAGGAAAAAAATAGACATGTTAATAGATTATATTTATCAATTTACTAAATGCAAAGTGAGTGAACAGAAGAAAAATCTATATCAAATCAATATTTGGTGTGACCACCCTTTGCCTTCAAAACAGCATCAAATTCTTGGTACACTTGCACACAGTTTTTGGAAGGAACTCGGCAAGTAGGTTCACCCACATCTTGGAGAATTAACCACAGTTTTTCCTATGGATTTAGACAGCATCAGGTGCTTCGCTCTCTTCGTGTAATCCCAGACAGACTCGATGAGGTCGAGATCAGGGCTCCGTGGGGGCCACACCATCACTTCCAGGACTCCTTGTTCTTCTTTATGCTGAAGATAGCAAAAAGGCATTAAGAACTGTATGTTTGGGGTCGTTATCACGCTACAGAATACATTTGGGGCCAATCAGATGCCTCCCTGATGGTATTGCATGATGGATACGTATCTGCCTGTATTTCTTTCTCAGCATTGAGACCATTCATTATGACCAAATCCCCAACTCCATTTGCAGAAATGCAGCCCCAAGGAACCTCCACCATGCTTCACTGTTGCCCGCAGACACTCATTTGTGTACCGCTCTGCAGCCCTTCTTCACCCCAGTTCCTGTGTTTCTGTATATAGTTGAGTCGCTTGGCCTCGTTTCCACGTCGGAGGGATTGCTTTTTGGCTGCAAGTCTTCCATGACGGCCACTTCTGACCAGACTTCTCCAGGCAGTAGATGGGTGTACCAGGGTCCCACTATTTTCTGCCAATTCTTAGATGATGGCACTGCTGGACAGCTTCCGATTGTGGAGGGAAGTAAGCATGATGTGTCTTTCATCTGCTGCCGTAAGTTTCCATGGCCGACCACTGTGTCTACGGTCCTCAATGTTGCCCGTTTCTTTGTGCTTCTTCAGGAGCTTGGACAGCACATCGGGAAACCCCTGTCTGCATTGACATTTCTGCCTGGGAGAGACCATACTAATGCAGTATAACTACCTTATGTCTTGTTGCTGTGCTCAGTCTTGCCATGGTATATGACTTGCCAGTAAACTGTCTTCAGCAACCTCACCTTGTTAGTCGAGTTTGGCTGTTCCTCACCCAGTTTTATTCCTCCTAAACAGCTGTTTCGGTTTCAGTTAATGATTGATGATCATTAGCACCTGTTTGGTATAATTGTTCAATCATACACCTGACTATATGCCTACATAATCTCAGACTTTGTGCAAGTGTACCTACAAGAATTGAATTGACAACGACCCCAAAACATACAGCGAAAGTCATTAAGAACTATCTTCAGCATAAAGAAGAAGGAGTCCTGGAAGTGAAGATATGGCCCCCACAGAACCCTGATCAACAGCAAGTCTGTCTGGGATTACATGGAGAGAGAAGCACCTGAGGCTGCTTAAATCCACAGAAGAACTGAGGTTGGCCCAAACATCTTGGAGAACCAATCTGCAGAGTTCCTTCAAAAACTGTGTGCAAGTGTACCTAGAAGAATTTGATGCTGTTTTGAAGGTAAAGAGTGGTCACACCAAATATTAATTAGTTTTTTCTTCTGTTCACTCACATTGCATATAGTTAATTGATAACTATAATCTATTAACATGTCTATTTTTTAAATGATTCTTACTTTACAGCATTTTTTCACACCTGCCTAAAAGTCCTGCACAGTACTGTATGTCCCCATTACCAGTAAAACCTTTTAAAAACAATTTAACTTACTTGCTGTGCTGTTTCGTTGTTCAGTCGTTTAATTCTCAACTAGGACTTCTGATACTATGGAATGCTGTTAGGGTCTTTGCATGTCAAATAATACAGGACCTGAATATGACTGCATGTCACATAATTTAATGCGTTCATTTTCTACATAGTCATTACACAACCACTCGTTTTTCATATGTCACGATTCATCGATACGTATGCTATGATGCTGGTAAAGTTGTCTCGCGCACCTACAGTGCTGGTCATTAAAAAATAATAAAAGCTGGATGCAAACAATGTTCTTCCAAAAAACATAGTAAAATGACAATCTGTTTCAGTAGCTAACTACATAGCTAGTTGTAACCATAAAATAACCCTAATTTATAAGACAGTTCTTATTTGATTAATAGTGGTCGGACCCATCTATGTTAAGATAACCACAATAAGGATTAGCCACAAGTGGAGTTTGCGGTTAGCCTTCAAAATAAAAGTATGTAATTGACAGTGATGCAAGTGAATACAAATAGTAGAATTATGCCATAATTGAATAGATCATGCTAAACGGAGTTGGAATGTTATATAAAAAACAAAATACAATAATTTGTTAATTTGACAAATCTGTTGAAATCACACTGGATGTATATTATACTTTAGAATTGCATTGGGGGCATACTTATTTCACTGTACAGCCTTTACCTATGGATTGTGGATCAATGACATGGGGTATTAGTCTACTCAGTGACACGCAGAGAACATTAGCGTAGTAGCTCTTATTGCGGAACTCTGAAACAACTCAATTGAGCCACATTTATTATCAACCTGTGTGTATTGAACACTATTCACGAGGAAAAACAATACAGTGTGGATGTTTAAGTCAGATAACTCAAAGGAGGATGTTGGGAAAAAATCTCTTGGGTATTGAGTAGACTGATACCCCATTTCATTGATCCCCAATCCTTACATGCTGACCAGACCGGACACTTCGCGTGCATCGCAAAATACATTTTGAAATCAATGTTATTCAATTATTGCACCCACACTGCTTGCGAGTGTCTGCGTTGCCAAGGGCTAAAATAGAAGTCATTCCTATTTCTGACACAGATCGCACTGCAAGTCCTGCCTCTCCCATCTCCTCATTGGTTTATAGAAGCAGGTACCCACGTGCCATCTCCATTGGTTATACCCACGTGGGTGATTGAAAGACTATATGTTTTGCAGCAAGTTAGCTAAATAGGACAAATTAGCTAGCAAGCTAACTAGCTAAATTGCCATACATGTTTAATGCTTTTCGACCTGTCCCCAAATTAATGTCATTGGTTCAGAGTTTGTTTTGATATTTTAACCTGCGTGTCGTGATCGCCTTTGGTGTAGGGGGACAAAATAAATGTATGCACGATGGCGCACGCACGCAGCCGGTTTGGGTTCCGTGTTAGGTAAAGCTGTACAGTGCAATATGAATGTTAACACACACACACACACAATAGGCTGACTGGGGAGGTGATTTCACACAGTCACGAAATAAGAGCTACAATGCTAATATTTGTGTAAACTCTTCACAGTTGTGTTCTGTGGGTGTCACCGGAGAAGACTGATACACCATTTCATTGCTTCACATTTCAACCCTGTTTAACATTATCTAGTCTGAATATGGCATGATTCCACCAATTGTAATCTTCTGCATCACTTTCAAAAGAGGAACTTTTATTTTGAAGGCAAACCGCAAATTCCGGTATGGTGTCTAATCCTTATTGTCATGAACTAAAGTTCAATTTCAATAGGCGGACAACAATACGTACTCACAAGGGTTCCTAAATCATTGCTAAGAATAAATGAAAATGACTGCAGTTTCTACTGGTCATTGTTTTCAGGCTGGTTGTATTGGTGCAACATATGTACTGGTGCTCGACCAGTCGGCGAAAGTCAACATCACCCACGACAGAGAACGGTTGATTGTCAAGGGCAATGAATTCCATTGTCTTGGCGTTAATGGATTTTGCCTTTGAGTTGTCTCACTGAAAATTTTTCAGTTTTTGATTTGTTAAAAAAGTTTGAAATATCCAATAAATGTCGTTCCACTTCATGATTGTGTCCCACTTGTTGTTGATTCTTCACAAAAAAATACAGTTTTATATCTTTATGTTTGAAGCCTGAAATGTGGCAAAAGGTTGCAAAGTTCAAGGGGGCCGAATCCTTTCGCAAGGCACTGTAAGTAGAAATACTTTCAAGTACTACTTAATTTGTTGTTGTTGTTGGTATCTGTACTTTATTTTTGACAGATTTACTTCACTACATTCCTAAAGAAAATACTTTTTACTCCATAGATTTTCCCTGACACCTAAAAGTACTCGTTACATTTTGAATGCTTAGCAGACCAGGCAAATGCACTTGTCAAGAGAACATCCCTGGTCATCTACTGCCTCTGATCTGGAGGACTCACTAAACACAAATGCTTAATTATGTCTGAGTGTTGGAGTGTGCCCCTGGCTATCTGTAAATGTAAAATATATATTTTTAATGGTGCCATCTGGTTTGCTTAATATAAGGAATTTGAAAGTATTTATACTTGATAATTAAATACATCAATTACATTTACTTTTGACACTTAAATATTTAAAACCAAATACTTTTACTCAAGTAGTATTTTACTGGGTGACTTTCACTTTTACTTGAGTCATTTTCTATTATAGTAACTTAACTTTTACTCAAGTATAACAAATTGGGTACTTTTTCCACCACTGCAATTGAGTGCAGGAAATGCTGAAATGATAAGTGCTGAAAATTGTTTGGTTGAAGTTGTATTGAACAGTATAAAACAAACAGAATGGAGAAAGACTTATTGAAATCACTTAGAATGCATGTGTTGCCACCCTACGATCACTCACTACTCATAAAGCAAATGAATAACTTTTATTATTCAAAAACTAAAAATACCGTCAAATACCATCATACCGTACAATTTAAAAAAAATACTGTGATATAATATTTTGGCCATAACGACTAGCCCTAGGGACATCACGGCCAGCCAAACCCTCCCCTAACGGCGCTGGGGATATTGTGCGTCGCCTCATGGGTCTCTCCGTTCGCGGCCGGCTGCGAAACAGTTTGGTACTGAATCAGGATCTGTAGTAACGCAGCAAGCACTGTGATGCCTGGGGCTGCCCACTTATGCACCTCCGATATTCTGCTTTCCATGTCAATCAACAACACTGTAGACATTATGATGTTGATGCTCCTCACCCATTTAACTCAAAGGCTCGGATGAGGATGTGCTGTAGCACCTCTAGTGATGTTATCTGAGGATCCACAGCAAACGAGCGGAGCTCCACTGGCAGCATCCCCTCCCACTTCTGAGGAATGTGAGAAACAATCACAAACAATGTAACCATTAATTGTAGGCACATTTTACAACATCTGTAAATCTAATTTTATTAGTCACATGGGCCGAATACACCTTACAGTGAAATGCTTACCTATGAGCCCCTAACCAACAACTCAGTTCCCCCAAAAATATGGATAAGAATAAGAGAAAAGTAACAAGTAATTAAAGAGCAGCAGTAAAAAACAAATGGCGAGATTATATACGGGGGGGGGGGTACCGATACAGAGTCAATGTGCGGGGGCATCAGTTAGTTGAGGTAGCATATGTAGGTAGAGTTAAAGTCACTATGTATAGATGACAACAGAGATTAGCAGTGGTGTAAAGGGGGGGGGGCAATGCAAATTGTCTAGGTAGCCATTTGACTAGATGTTCAGGAGTCTTATAGCTAGGGGGTTGAAGCTGTTTAGAAGCCTCTTGGAACTAGACTTGGTGCTCTGGTAGCGCTTGCCGTGCAGTAGCAGAGGGAACAGTTTATGACTAGGGTGGCTGGAGTCTATACATTTTTAGGGCCTTCCTCTGTACCAGGCAGTGTCAGAGGTCCTGGATGGCAGGAAGCTTGGCCCCAGTGATGTACTGGGCTGTCCGCATTTCCCTCTGTAGTGCCTTGTGGTCGGAGGCAGAGCAGTTGCCATACCACTGCTCTCGATGGTGCAGCTGTAGAACCTTTTGAGGAATTGAGGACCGATGCCAAATCTTTTCAGTCTTCTGAGGGGGAATAGGTTTTGTCGTGTCATCACGACTGTCTTGGTGTGCTTGGACCATTTTAGTTTGTTGGTGATGTGGACACCAAGGAACTTGAAGCTCTCAAGCTGCTCCACTGCAGCCCGTCGATGAGAATGGGGGTGTGCGGTCCTCTTTTTCCTGTAGTCCACAAATCATCTCCAAAATCATGTGACTGAATCAATGTCATTCTTCCTTTCCAATCAAAAGGCTAGCCTGGGTTTCAGACTGATAGTTTAGAAATATATTGTAACTAAATTCTCAGTTTAGAACCCAGGCTACCAGTCTAAAACCAAAAGGCAACAACAAAATGTGAATGTAATGCATGGCAGACTGACCTTATACAATCTTTTTATTTTGTACAATGAATGGGTTGTATACCAAATAAGGCGTAGGATGTGTGTGCCACAAGACAGCAGAAACACCCACTTTTAACTTACTAGGTGACGTGTCACTAGCTTACATCATAAAGTTCTCAATGGAGTCGAAATGCGATGAGTATACCTCCGACTTGGCCTACATCGAGTCGGTAACCTGTTGTCTTTTCTTTGGGTGCTGCAATCCGTAGTTTGATAAAAACGTTATTCTATGTGATCTCTGTCAAATTGCACCGGCTAATCCACTGTTTTCCTATAGAGTACAAAGTTAGCGACTTCCAAACCTGCATTACCACTCGATACATTTATAAATAATTATTTATGGCTTACGGTGTACCTGTCCTTGTCATAGAGTTGTCAGTGGGAGTTGTAATGCATAGTTTTTTTATTTAAAGAATTGCATTCTATGCACCCCTTACACTTAGGCTTCTACCTTCAGTTTACACATCTTACAGACACAATCTATTTTACAATAGTTATATTTTGTTTGTTTTTAGTCCTTCCTCTATTTGATGTCCATCCAGTTTGATTTCTAACTGTGATATTTCACAATTTCTGAACCTATATACATTTTACAGATCCCATATGTTTTACATTGGTTATCTTGTTGTTTAGTCGCTCCATTCAACCCCTCCAATCTATCTCTAAACATCCATTTAGGATTTCTATTTGTCATATATTTTTCAACTGTGCTGTGATGCGTCACAAAAGTACTGAACCTTTTTATTCTCATAGCTTCTACAGATTGTAAATTAAAAATAAACATTTTTGCTAAAATAATGATATTATTGATTGACTATGGCTTTTCAAATCACCCAGTATTGCGATCTGCAGCTTAGTTCTAGGCAAATGTTGCAATTCTTCAGCGTTCCTGTACCGGTGACCTCTCCTCGCTCCTCCCTGGGCTCGAACAAGCAACACAACGACAACAGCCACCATCGAAGCAGCGTTACCCATGCAGAGCAAGGGGAAAAACTACTAGAAGGCTCAGAGCGAGTGACGTTTGAAACGCTATTAGAGCGCGCTAATTAGCTAGCCATTTCACTTCGGTTACACCAGCCTCATCTCGGGAGTTGATAGACTTGAAGTCATAAACAGCGCAATGCTTGACGCACACCAAGGAGCTGCTGGCAAAACGCCCAAAAATGCTGTTTGAATGAATGTTTACACGCCTGCTTCTGCCTACCACCGCTCAGTCAAATACTTAGATACTTGTATGATCAGTCAGATTATATGCAACGCAGGACACGCTAGATAATATCTAGTAATATCATCAACCATGTGTAGTTAACTAGTGATTATGATTGATTGTTTTTTATAAGATAAGTTTAATGCTAGCTAGCAACATACCTTGGCTTACTGCATTCGTGTAACAGGCAGGCTCCTTGTGGAGTGAAACGAGAGAGAGGCAGGTCGTTATTGCGTTGGACTAGTTAACTGTAAGGATGCAAGATTGCATCCCCTGAGCTGACAAGGTGAAAATCTGTCGTTCTGCCCCTGAACAAGGCAGTTAACCCACCGTTCCTAGGCCTTCATTGAAAATAAGAATGTGTTCTTAACTGACTTGCCTAGATAAATAAAAAGTATTTTAAATGTAAAAAGGCAAATCGGCGCCCAAAAATACAGATTTCCGATTGTTATGAAAACTTTAAATCGGCCCTAATTAAAATCGGCCATTCTGATTAAATCGGTCGACCTCTAGTTACTACACCTAGTGTTGCCAGCACTGCCACTGCCTGGGTGTGGGCACCCCACCGGCTAGGTACAAGGTCGTCAAGGTTCTCATTAGCAGCTTTGAGAATTTCCTTGTATATTATGCTCTCCCTTTAGGGGGCTTTGGCTTTGCAGGACCAACCCTGCCAAGAAGGCTCAGAATCTTGAGGGGGCAGTGCTGCTCTGGTGGAGTGCTTCAGAGATGTTTAATGTCTCATTACAATAATAGACTGACGAGTTTCAGAACAAAAGTTATTTGTTTCTGGACATTTTGATCCTGTAATCAAACCCATAAATGCTGATGCTCCAAATACTCAACTAGTCTAAAGAAGGCCAATTTTATTGCTTCTTTAAATCAACACAACAGTTTTCAGCTGTGCTAACATAATTGCAAAAGGATTTTCTAATGATCAATTAGCCTTTTAAAATTATAAACTTGGATTAGCTAACAACGTGCCATTGGAACACAGGAGTGATGGATGCTGATAATGGGTATCTGTACACCTATGTATTCCATTAAAAATCAACCCTTTCCCGCTACAATAGTCATTTACAACATTAACAATGTCTACACTGTATTTCTGATCAATTTGATGTTATTTTAATGGACAAAGAAAAAAGCTTTTCTTTCAAAAACAAGGACATTTCTAAGTGACCCCAAACTTTTGAATGGTAGTGTATATATGCAAAGAATTGCAAAAAAAAAGTTTTTGCTTTGTCATTATGGGGTATTGTGTGTAGATTGAAGAGGAATAAAATCAATTTAATACATTTTAGAATAAGGCTGTAACGTAACAAAACGTGAAAAAACTCAAGGTCTGAATACTTTCCCAATACACTATTCACCAGTATTTACACACCAAAGCTTAAATGCTAATTAGCTGCTAATCATAAAGAACTACAAATGCCATGACGATCTGGAGGAGACTGCCGAATCGATACAAAGGTAAGAATCTCTCAATTAACTATCCAATGTTAGCTTTAACGTAGTAATGAATAAATTGGCTACATTTCTTTCAAATGGACAATTCTGTGAACAGTCTTGTGCACGTTAGAGATGCTAGAGATGACGTGCAGGAGCTTTCAGGGATGTTTAGTTTTGCATGATGTCTACTTTGATGCTAATTACCATTCGAATCTGAGAGTAAATAAAGCCAAACATATTGATAAAAGTGACCTTGTCCGAGAGACACAAGGGTAAGCCTACACGTAACACAGCCCTTATTTCAAGTGTCTCAAATCTCCTATGCGAAAATGGAGTGCGAAACAAGACACTATTGTCTAATGAATCGCACTCCACACTGCCCTTTCCCACCAGGACAAAAGGAACAATTTGTCCCCAAAAAATTTGTTGCAAAAAGTTTTGCAACAGACAGAACATTTACCAACGGAAATAGAACAATGAATACATTAAGCCGAACTCTGGTTTGTGTTTTCCGTTTGCGAAAGTTTTGCAACAAACCGTTTTCCAACAGACTAAACTTTTTGAAAACAGAATCGGCGTAATGAATACACTCCTGGAGTGGTGATGTTTACTAAGTTACTTGTACCAAAAACCATTTAGCTAAAGTTATATAACCCTGTCACGTTACTGTGGGGTTCGGTCTCTGAATTAATTATTTGGAATAACACAATTAACCTACTAGAGAACTGTCAAGACTTGCTAAACTCGGTTGACTCACAATTCTGCTTTCTATTATTTTCCTAGTGCATGACCACAACGCATCACATCAGCAAGTAAGACCATTGTCAATCACCGAATATTCCTAATCTGTTTAGCTATATATATTATATGTCTTAAATCAATGATTTACTTTTTATAGTCAGAAGATCCAAGAGGGTTGATAGATTACGTTAGAATAATGCCGCGTTCAAGACAACTGGGAACTAAGGGGGGAAAACGAGCTCGACAGGAAAAATATTTTGAACATTTATCAAATTCGGAAGTCTAAGTCGGAAACTAGTGCATCGTTCATGAGCTCCGACTTTCCGACCTGAAGATCACTGACGTCAAGATTTGACCCCCCCAGTTCCTTCTTGTCTTCAAAACACCATACTGTACACTTTGCTCATTACTATAGACGTTAGCAACTGTAGGCTCAATGCTAAAAACAACAAAGCACTGGTCTGGACTAGGCAGATGATGTGGATAGCTTAACAGTTCCAACATCAAAGCAGGCTAGCTACAAGCTACCGCAAATGTCATGTGAAATGGCTCAAATTGGTCGGCCACAGTCATGACAATAGCTTGCTTACTATCTGGAAATGTGATACCTGGCAAAATACGCAAGGGTACACCAACTAGCTAGCCGCTGCTATTCCATCATTCACATATTCCTCACCTTGACTTTGACACGCACTACGCCCCTCTCCTCCTCAGTTGTCATGTTTAGGAGTTTACTGAACACACGACCGTTGTATTCAAATTTTTTTTAAATATTATAGCCATTTGTAAAACGAGAACTATCGCGCCGATCGTATTTTTCCGTTGCCGCTTTGTCCAGACCTGTAAAATCTGCGAGAATAAGAGATCTATTTCCTGTTTGACGGGAATCAGCTTTCAAAATAAAAGCGCTTCTCAAACATTTGCAGAACTTCACCGAAGTTAATTTGTCAAATTATCAATTCTTATTTCCGTCAACATGTTTTGAGTACCAGAAAACAGATATAATGTACAGATTTACTAAAATATTTGTCAAAACACCTTTCTTGGTCACAAATGGGGACTTTTAATATTGCCAAAAATTATTGAAGTTTCAACTTTTACGAATGGAAATCAGGATATGACATCTTTAGTGATGCTTCTGAATCTTTTTTTTGTGGTTGCTGCATGCAGAGGAATGTTAAAATCACCAGTATTTGACTTCGGTATGACAATTAGCTGGAATCTACAATTTATCATTATTATATGGTCACGGTTAGTGTGACATGATTGCGATCAATTACATTTTAAATTAGATTGGAAATATTAGATTGGATTGGATATATTGGAAATATATATATATATTTTTTCTCACCTTTATTTAACCAGGTAAGCTAGTTGAGAACAAGTTCTCATTTGCAACTGCGACCTGGCCAAGATAAAGCATAGCATTTCGACACATACAACAACAGAGCTACACATGGAATGAACAAAACATACAGTTAATAATACAGTTGAAAAAAAGAAAAGTCTATATACAGTGAGTGCAAATGAGGTCAAATAAGGCAATTAATAGGCCATGGTGGCGAAGTAATTACAATATGGCAATTAAACACTGGAATGGTAGATGTGCAAAAGATGGATGTGCAAGTAGAGATACTGTGGTGCAAAAGGAGCAAAATAAATAAATACAGTATGGGGATGAGGTAGATAGATGGGCTATGAACAGGTGCAGTGATCTGTGAGCTGCTCTGACAGCTGGTTCTTAAAGCTAGTGAGGGAGATGGGAATCTCCAGCTTCAGTGATTTTTGCAGTTCGTTCCAGTCAGTGGCAGCAGAGAACTGGAAGGAAAGGCGACCAAAGGAGGAATTGGCTTTGGGGGTGACCAGTGAGATATACCTGCTGGAGCGCGTGCTACGAGTGGGTGCTGCTATGGTGACCAGCGAGCTGAGATAGGGCAGGGCTTTACCTAGCAGAGACTTGTAGATAACCTGTAGCCAGTGGGTTTGGCGACGAGTATGACGCGAGGGCCAGCCATCGAGAGCGTATTGGTCGCAGTGGTGAGTAGTGTATGGGGCTTTGGTGGCAAAACGGATGGCACTGTGATAGACTACATCCAGTTTGCTGAGTAGAGTGTTGGAGGCTATTTTATAGATGAAATCGCCAAAGTCAAGGATCGGTAGGATGGTCAGTTTTACGAGGGTATGTTTGGCAGCATGAGTGAAGGAAGCTTTGTTGCGAAGCCGATTCTAGATTAAATTTTTGATTGGAGATGCTTAATGTGAGTCTGGAAGAAGAGTTTACAGTCTAGCCAGACACCTAGGTATTTGTAGTTATCCACGTATTCTAAGTCAGAGCCGTCCAGAGTAGTGATGGAGGATGGGCGGGCAGGTTCGGGCAATGATCGGTTGAATATCATGCATTTATTTTTATTTGCGTTTAAGAGCAGTTGGAGGCCACGGAAGGAGAGTTGTATGGCATTGAAGCTCGTCTGGAGGCTAGACGCAGTGTCCAAAGAAGGGCCAAAAGTATACAGAATGGTGTCGTCTGCGTAGAGGTCGATCAGAGAATCACCAGCAGCAAGAGCGACATCATTGATGTATACAGAGAAGAGAGTCGGCCCGAGAATTGAACCCTGTGGCACCCCCATAGTGACTGCCAGAGTTCCGGACAACAGGCCCTCCGATTTGACACACTGAGCTCTATCAGAGGAGTAGTTGGTGAACCAGGCGAGGCAATCATTTGAGAAACCAAGGCTGTTGAGTCTGCCAATAAGAATGTGGTGATTGACAGAATCGAAAGCCTTGGCCAGGTCGATGAATACAGCTGCACAGTAATGTCTCTTATCGATGGCGGTTATGATATCGTTAAGGACCTTGAGCGTGGCTCGGGTGCACCCATGACCAGCTCGGAAACCAGATTGCATAGCGGAGAAGGTACGATGTGATTCAAATTGTCAGTAATCTGTTTGTTAACTTGGCTTTCGAAGACCTTAGAGATGCAGGGTAAGAGATATATATATATAGGTCTGTAGCAGTTTTGGTCTAGAGTGTCTCCCCCTTTGAAGAGGGGGATGACCGCAGCAGCTTTCCAATCTTTGGGAATCTCAGACGATACGAAAGAGAGGTTGAACAGTCTAGTAATAGGGGTTGCAACCATTTCGGCAGATCACTTTAGAAAGAGAGGGTCCAGATTGTCTAGCCCGGCTGATTTGTAGGGGTCCAGATTTTGCAGCTCTTTCAGAACATCAGCTATCTGGATATGGGTGAAGGAGAAGTGGTGGGGGCTTGGGCGGGTTGCTGTGGAGGGTGCCGGGCAGTTGACCGGGGTAGGGGTTGCCAGGTGGAAAGCATGGCCAGCCGTAGAGAAATGCTTCTCAATTATAGTGGATTTGTCGGTTGTAACAGTGTTTCCTAGCCTCAGAGCAGTGGGTAGCTGGGAGGAGGTGCTCTTATTCTCCATGGACAGTGTCCCAAAACCTTTTTGAGTTTATACTGCAGGATGCAAATTTCTGTTTAAAAAAGCTAGCCTTAGCTTTCCTAACTGCCTGTGTATATTGAAAAGTTGCATATCACGGGGGCTATTCGATGCTAATGCAGAACGCCACAGGATGTTTTTATGCTGGTCAAGGGCAGACCGGTCTGGAGTGAACCAAGGGCTACGTCTATTCCTGGTTCTACATTTTTTGAACGGGGCATGCCTATTTAAGATGGTGAGGAAGGCCCTTTTAAAGAATAACCAGGCATCCTCTACTGTTGGGATGAGGTCAATGTCATTCCAGGATACCCCGGCCAGGTCGATTAGAAAGGCCTGCTCGCAGAAGGGTTTTAGGGAGCGTTTGACAGTGATGAGGGGTGGTCGTTTGCTCGCAGACCCATTACGGACGCAGGCAATGAGGCAGTGATCGTTGAGATCTTGGTTGAAAACAGAAGAGGTGTATTTGGAGGGTGAGTTAGTTAGGATGATATCTATGAGGGCACCCGTGTTTACAGATTTGGGGTTATATCTGGTAGGTTCATTGATAAATTATGTGAGATTGAGGGCATCAAGCTTAGATTGTAGGATGGCCGGGGTGTTAAGCATGTCCCAGTTTAGATCACCTAGCAGCACGAGCTCAGAAGATAGATGGGGGGCAATCAAATCACATATGGTGTCGAGGGCACAGCTGGGGGCAGAGGGTGGTCTATAGCAAGCGGCAACGGTGAGAGACTTGTTTCTGGAAAGGTACATTTTTAGAAGTAGAAGCTCAAATTGTTTGGGTACAGACCTGGATAGTAAGACAGAACTCTGCAGGTTATCTTTGCAGTAAATTGCAACACCGCTCCCTTTGGCAGTTCTATCTTGTCGGAAAATGTTATAGTTAGGAATGGAAATTAAGGTTTTTGGTGGTCTTCCTAAGCCAGGATTCAGACACGTCTGACACGTGGAGTGTGCTAGGGCAGTGAATAAAACAAACTTAGGGAGGAGGCTTTTAATGTTAACATGCATGAAACTAAGGCTTTTACGGTTGCTGAAGTCAACAAATGAGAGAGCCTGGGGGATGGGAGTGGAAGTAGACACTGCAGGGCCTGGATTAATCTCTACATCACCAGAGGAACAGAGGAGGAGTAGGATAAGGGTACGGCTAAAGGCTAACAGATCTGGACGCCTAGTACGTTCAGAACAGAGAGTAAAAGGAGCAGATTTCTGGGCACGGTAGAATATATTCAAGGCATAATGTACAGACAAAGGTATAGTAGGATGTGAATACAGTGGGGGTAAACCTGTGCATATAGTGATAATGAAAGATAGCATTTAAACTAGGTGATGTCACTGTGTGTGTGGGAGGTGGAACTAAATTGTTAGCCGAGGCGTGTTGAGCAGTGCTAGAGGCTCTACAGTGAAATAAAACAATAGTTACAAACCAGAACAGCAATCGACAAGTCCAGTACGTGGCTTCAGGCAGCTAGCGGCACAGGGCTAGCAGGCTAACAGAAAGGCCTTAGAGGGATGATGCGACGGAGGAAAGTCTGTTGTGGCCGCCTCGTGCAGTTACATCAGCGGACGGATCAGCAGGGCTTCATGTGGTAAACCAGACCAATCTATGCACAAAACCCCATAATGGCAAAGGAAAAACTTTTTTTATTTTTTTATTTTTATAAATGTTTGCTAATTTATTTAAAAAAATAAAAAAATATATTACATTTACATAAGTATTCAGACCTTTTACTCACTAATTTGTTGAAGCACCTTTGGCAGCAATTACAGCAGAGTCTTCTTGGGTATGACGCTACAAGCTTGGCACACCTTTTCCTGTAGTCCACGATCATCACCTTTGTCTTGATCACGTTGAGGGAGAGGTTGTTGTCCTTGCACCACACTGTCAGGTCTCTGACCTCCTCCCTATAGGCTGTCTTATTGTTGTCAGTGATCAGGCCTACCACTGTTGTGTCATCAGCATACTTAATGATAGTGTTGGAGTCGTGCCTGGCCGTGCAGTCATGAGTGAACAGGGAGTACAGGAGGGGACTGAGGACGCACCCAAGGGGATATAGCAGCTAACGACCCCTGAACGCACAGCCGCTAATCTGCGGCCTGCTAGCTATCTAAAGCACATTGGACTGCTGGCTTAAGAGGCCCTTCGGACATATTTCTTCTGCCACTATACAATTTTGCACACCCAATTTTTCAGTTTTTGATTTGTTAAAAAAGTTTGAAATATCCAATAAATGTCGTTCCACTTCATGATTGTGTCCCACTTGTTGTTGATTCTTCACCAAAAAATACAGTTTTATATCTTTATGTTTGAAGTCTGAAATGTGGCAAAAGGTCGCAAAGTTCAAAGGGGCCGAATACTTTCACAACGCACTGTATATATATCTTTTTTTCTGTTTCAACATTTCTCTTAAACTCACGAAAGGATGAATGAATGTCACCGGAGAAAGCATCCAAGAGAGCAAAACAGCTCTATTCGTCTCTGTATGTGTTGGCCATCTATCTATTGCTGTCTGGACCAAATGAGTATTAGATTGTTGCCACCCATAGCATTGAATGCAAGGGAAGCCTGTAAGCATTTGGCCTCCCTTGATAAAAAAACTTTCACAAAATAGTAGCCAATCAGTGTTGAGCTAAACTGAGTTAGCTCAACTTTGAATGGTCCTGGCGCTCCCAAAAAAAGTGTCATGGGAAGCCAGTTTTGATTTGGCTTCACTCCAATCACATCACCTAGATTGTATACGTCATTGATAGAAACTCATTATGCATGTCGTTGTGTTGTTGTCCTCTGGTGGTTAGCTAGCTAAACTTGTCCCTTTCCTAAATTAGCCATGAATGGCGATGGGGATTTGAACTTGTAGTTTTACTTAATTCTCCGTACTGGCCAATGATTATAACAGCGATTCTGATCCCACCATGAGTTCATACATTGTGCCCCTGGTCTGAGAGAGGATGGAAGTTCAATATGTAGCTAGATGTAGGCTAGAAGGCTCATGCTAGCTAATGTTTCCCTTGAAAGGAAGTTAGGCTAGCGAGAAAACATTTTGCCAGGTAGTTTAGGACAACAAAAAAAGTTTGTACTGTATGACAGAGTGATATACTCTTTTGTCAACATGAAAGAGGAGGAAGGCATTGACATTTCCCTACAAGTCGCTTGAGTCAACATGTTTTTTCTACTTGCACGCTCACAAATCAGAACCATGGACAGCCACATCATATTTAGCTTTGATTGGAGTAAATTGTTTTTGTTATCTTTTAGTTGTCATTGTATTAGACTAAGCATAGGTGATTTGATGATATTGAAATGCTTAAGTCGAAATGGTGCTGGAATAGTGGAGGCAGCTCCTATTTTCTATGCAACTTGCAGTAACTCTCTGTGGTTCTAAATCATTAGTTTAGTGGTCTGAAAATCTCGGAAACATTAACTTGCTTGACCATGCTGCAGGTTATATAATGGTTTGTTACATGCAATATGCTTTGTGGACTTCACCGGACATAGGTTGCTCTCCGATTTTGTATGAAACAAAGGTGTGGTTGAATTTATTCTGCCACTCTGTCTTCTTATTGTATCTGCCTTAAGCCTATAGATCAGGGTCGCAATGCATATGAACTAACTTAGAGCAAACAACTCAATTATCACCACACATACAGTACCAGTCAAAAGTTTGGACACACCTACTTTGAAGGCAGTCATCAATGACCTTGGACCACAGAAGGTATTTGCATTGTCTGGTGACAGACAATGCTGCGAACATGACGGCTGCTTGGTCTAAACTGGAGGAGTCCTACCCTCACATCACACCCATTGGCTGTGCTGCTCATGCATTGAATCTGCTCCTCGAGGACATCATGGCACTGAAAACAATGAATACACTCTACAAGAGAGACAAGGAAATGGTTAGGTATGTGAAGGGTCATCAAGTTATAGCAGCAATCTACCTCACCAAGCAAAGTGAGAAGAATAAGACCACCACATTGAAGCAGCCCAGCAAGACCCGTTGGGGTGGTGTTGTCATCATGTTTGACAGTCTCCTGGAGGGGAAGGAGTCTCTCCAAGAAATGGCCATATCAAGAGGATCCTCCTGGATAATGTATTTTGGGAGAGAGCGGTAAGCAGCCTGAAACCTATAGCAGTAGCCATTGCATGGATTGAGGAAGACAATGCCACCCTGTCTGATGTTCAGACTCTGTTTGTAGATGTAAGAGTAGAAATCCATACTGCCCTGCTCACTTCACTGTTGAGGAAACTGCAGTTCTGAAATACATCAAAAAGTGTGAAGACTTCAACCTGAAGCCCATAAGGAAGTACACTTCCAAGCAAGGGCTTTGGGATGGAGATGCAATATGGCAGTCATGCCAACATATCTAATCTTGTGGAAGGAACTTTGTGGATCTGAGGCTCTTTCCCCTGTTGCCTCCATCATCCTCCAAATCCAACATCAGCCACCTCAGAGCGGAACTGGTCCTTGTTTGGGAACACACACACCAAACACGCAACAGGCTGACCAATACAAGGGTTGAAAAATTGGTTGCCATCTGGGCAAAACATTATTATTTTTTTGAGCCTGACAATGAGCCATCCTCAACAAGGTTGGAGAGTGACAGTGAAGATGAGGCCTCAGAGTCTGATGTTCAAGAGGTGGACATTGAGAAGGTCCAGGGAGAAAACATGGAAGCCTGAGAGGGTGACAACCAAAGCTTTAGTTTCTAGACTATCATTTTACAGATGTATGTCAAAAACGTTTTTGGGAGATGCGATGGATCATTCAATATTCCCTTTTGTTGTTCAGTGAAATCATCCCATGTGAAGAGTCAACTCATTTTAATTAGTTAAAGTTCAATTCGTACCTAAATAGTTTTTTAAAATGTATATTGTTAGGATTTAATCACTTGCAATTATGTCTACTGATAAGGTAAAAGGTTTACATTTCTGTCTCCATATGATGTGGTAAATATATCCAATGCAAAAAAACATATACATTTAAATAGTATTAATAATCATTTGTATATATTCCAGTTAAGTCCCATGGAAAGTTTCCACCTCTGAATAATCCCTAAAATGTGAAATCTAGGTGGTACTAAGTCAGAACAGTAGGTAAAATTATTAGGGTGAGGCACATGGGCTACTAACAGCTTACTACAGAATATTCACTTAGTATTACTTTCTTAGCTACAGTATGTATACACATATTATTACATAATTATTACAATTTATGCAGCAGCATACAATACATTTCTTTGGACTCACCTTGTTGTGCTGTGCTCATTTGAACAGGAAGGTGGCGCAGCAGTACTTCGTGGGGAAATTTTGTCATCAAACTTTGTCATCAGTCTGGAATTCTCTGGATTTATGGTGCTTTCAAGACAAAAAAAACCACAAAAATAAACAAGGTCGAATCATGACGTCAGTGATCTTCAGGTCTGAGCTCTAGAAAGAGGCCCAAATTCTCGACTTGCAATTCCGAGTTGGATGACCATTCAAAACGTATTTTCCCAGTCAGAGCTCAAGTTCCCAGTTGTCTTGAACTCGCTGAAGTTAGATTTCCCAGTTCCGAGTTTCAAGTTGAGCGCAGCAGAAGTCAGCATGGCCAATGTTGAATGTTTATCCTTTTAAGCTTGGAAAAGAGACCCTTAAACCCAAACTTGTGACCACACACCCACTCCACTGAATAGCAGACTAGTGATTGATTTGCAATGCTTGCAGTTCGCCACTGATTCCTTCCAAACCACTCATTGTTGAATTTGCGATTTCCAACTTGTTGTACAAAGTATGTCCAATGGCCGATGAGCACCAATACATTCTATTATTTCTCTTCATATGACAAGAATTAAAAAGCATTTGCCATTAGATTGTTGACTTGATTCATAATGACTGCTAGCTAAGATTTTGAAAGTATGACATTGACATGATCAGTCCAATCAAAGTTACTGTAGATATGTGATTTGATGTAATTTTATCTGTGGCCAATGACCTATTTTATTTAACTATGCAAGTCAGTTAAGAAAAAAATTGTATTTACAATGAAGGCCAACTCTTGTGATACAGCCTGGAATCGAACCAGGGTCTGTAGTGATGCAGTTTTTTTTTATTTCACCTTTGTTTAACCAGGTAGGCTAGTTGAGAACAAGTTCTCATTTGCAACTGCGACCTGGCCAAGATAAAGCATAGCAGTGTGAACAGACAACAGAGTTACACATGGAGTAAACAATTAACAAGTCAATAACACAGTAGAAAAAAAAAGAGTCTATATACATTGTGTGCAAAAGGCATGAGGAGGTAGGCGAATGATTACAATTTTGCAGATTAACACTGGAGTGATAAATGATCAGATGGTCATGTACAGGTAGAGATATTGGTGTGCAAAAGAGCAGAAAAGTAAATAAATAAAAACAGAATGGGGATGAGGTAGGTAAAAATGGGTGGGCTATTTACCGATAGACTATGTACAGCTGCAGCGATCGGTTAGCTGCTCAGATAGCAGATGTTTGAAGTTGGTGAGGGAGATAAGTCTCCAACTTCAGCGATTTTTGCAATTCGTTCCAGTCACAGGCAGCAGAGAACTGGAACGAAAGGCGGCCAAATGAGGTGTTGGCTTTAGGGATGATCAGTGAGATACACCTGCTGGAGCGCGTGCTACGGATGGGTGTTGCCATCGTGACCAGTGAACTGAGATAAGGCGGAGCTTTACCTAGCATGGTCTTGTAGATGACCTGGAGCCAGTGGGTCTGGCGAAGAATATGTAGCGAGGGCCAGCCGACTAGAGCATACAAGTCGCAGTGGTGGGTGGTATAAGGTGCTTTAGTGACAAAACGGATGGCACTGTGATAAACTGCATCCAGTTTGCTGAGTAGAGTGTTGGAAGCAATTTTGTAGATGACATCGCCGAAGTCAAGGATCGGTAGGATAGTCAGTTTTACTAGGGTAAGTTTGGCAGCGTGAGTGAAGGAGGCTTTGTTGCGGAATAGAAAGCCAACTCTTGATTTGATTTTCGATTGGAGATGTTTGATATGAGTCTGGAAGGAGAGTTTACAGTCTAGCCAGACACCTAGGTACTTATAGATGTCCACATATTCAAGGTCGGAACCATCCAGGGTGGTGATGCTTGTCAGGCGTGCGGGTGCAGGCAGCGAACGGTTGAAAAGCATGCATTTGGTTTTTACTAGCGTTTAAGAGCAGTTGGAGGCCACGGAAGGAGTGTTGTATGGCATTGAAGCCCGTTTGGAGGTTAGATTGCACAGTCCAAGGACGGGCCGGAAGTATATAGAATGGTGTCGTCTGCGTAGAGGTGGATCAGGGAATCGCCCGCAGCAAGAGCAACATCATTGATATATACAGAGAAAAGAGTCGGCCCGAGGATTGAACCCTGTGGCACACCCATAGAGACTGCCAGAGGACCGGACAGCATGCCCTCCGATTTGACACACTGAACTCTGTCTGCAAAGTAATTGGTGAACCAGGCAAGGCAGTCATCCGAAAAACCGAGGCTACTGAGTCTGCCGATAAGAATATGGTGATTGACAGAGTCGAAAGCCTTGGCAAGGTCGATGAAGACGGCTGCACAGTACTGTCTTTTATCGATGGCGGTTATGATATCGTTTAGTACCTCGAGCGTGGCTGAGGTGCACCCGTGACCGGCTTGGAAACCAGATTGCACAGCGGAGAAGGTACGGTGGGATTCGAGATGGTCAGTGACCTGTTTGTTGACTTGGCTTTCGAAGACCTTAGGCAGGGCAGGATGGATATAGGTCTGTAACAGTTTGGGTCCAGGGTGTCCCCCCCCCTTTGAAGAGTGGGATGACTGCGGCAGCTTTCCAATCCTTGGGGATCTCAGACGATATGAAAGAGAGGTTGAACAGGCTGGTAATAGGGGTTGCGACAATAGCGGCGGATAGTTTCAGAAATAGAGGGTCCAGATTGTCAAGCCCAGCTGATTTGTACGGGTCCAGGTTTTGCAGCTCTTTCAGAACATCTGCTATCTGTATTTGGGTAAAGGAGAACCTGGGTGGTGGAGCTGTTGGCCGAGGTTGGAGTAGCCAGGCGGAAGGCATGGCCAGCTGTTGAGAACTGCTTGTTGAAGTTTTGTCGATAATCATGGATTTATCGGTGGTGACCGTGTTACCTAGCCTCAGTGCAGTGGGCAGCTGGGAGGAGGTGCTCTTGTTCTCCATGGACTTCAGTGTCCCAGAACTTTTTGGAGTTGGAGCTACAGGATGCAAACTTCTGCCTGAAGAAGCTGGCCTTAGCTTTCCTGACTGACTGCGTGTATTGGTTCCTGACTTCCCTGAACAGTTGCATATCGCGGCGACTATTCGATGCTATTGCAGTCCGCCACAGGATATTTTTGTGCTGGTCGAGGGCAGTCAGGTCTGGAGTGAACCAAGGGCTATATCTGTTCTTAGTTCTGCCTTAGACCGCTGCGCCACTCGGGAGCCCTTGAGCCTTCTTGGATGGGCACTTCTAATGTAACTATGGCAGCACCTAAGGGGCTTGAATTTTCAAGCTTCACCATTAGATATGGCAGAACACTGAGCCAATCACAGCGCAACTAGAAAAACATTACACAATCACGGCGCAACTCGAGAACATTACCAACCCCAACGCTCCGTATTTCACTGGCTGCCCCACCACCACAGAAAGCACTATGCTGAAACACCTGCATTTGAGCTTCCTTACTCAAGAAAGAAAAAAAATAGACCATGTTTGTATGCAGCTTTATTAAATCAATGATTATTTATATTTTTTACAATGTTTGCAAAGTGATATGTGACACGTAATTACATGCAAAACAGGCTAAAAGAGTGGGGCTTAAAACAGGTGGGGCTCTCACCTGCCCTGAATGACGGGTCGCCACTGGCTGTCCCACAGAGACAGACAGACTGACAGCCAGGAGCAAATATATAAACCATTACCACACATTTGTCAGCTAAATTACACTTTTATATCATATAACTGAACTCTCATTTATGAGAGGGAGATACCCTATTTGTATTGTTGTTTCAGCAGTCATATTTGGTACTCATTTATTACTTTGAAGTGACACAAATGGATAATTAAGCTTTTGAGCAACAAAATGTGATATTTAATTTGAGACTTAAAAGTTTTGCAGTATAAACGACTTGCATTAGCCTATATTGTATTATTGACAAACAAAAACATGTATGATGTGTAACTATTTGCCATTTTAAAGTGTTAACTCATGGTTGCAAAAATGCCACCGATTCAAGATTGACCCAAAATAGATTTCTAGTGACTGCAACAACTTAGCTTGCCCTGAACCATACTGCAATGTGAATGGTCGTACTCAAATACAGTAACAGCCAAGACTATACACCAATAAACTTATAACCCAATAAACTTATAACACCATTACTCATAACTCAAACTAATGAGGTCATTAAATCAGTCTGTTACAGTGAGGAGGCTACATGCTTAAAATAAAATAAAAAAAAAGAAGAGTAATCAAGTAACAGATATCCGCACCATGTACAAACAGTTATTGTTCAAATTTTTTGGTTTTTAATTACAAGTTGCAACCTCAACTTAACTAACCTAAAAAGTAACGAAAGGCTTAACCCGTTAAATGTTCTTGCCAACCAAGTGATGTTGGGTAACTTGAATAGCCAGATAGTTTACTATTACTATATGCTGGTCCAGAGGGGTTGGGTTAAATACGGAAGACACATTTCGGTTGAATGCATTCAGTTGTGTGACTGACTAGGTATCCCCTTTTCCCTTCCTTTTCACTTTACCTACTGGCATACAACAACCCAGGAGGTGGCACTCATGATCTGTGCACTATGCCCCAATTCTCCTTACTCCCGGCATAGCTTCAGTTCCTGTCTCTTTATATCAAGTTTGAGGTTTGTGAAACCTCGGAGCGGCCCTCAGCGGATGTGAGCCATCTCCTCCAGAAAGGGAGTCTTCATGCAGCCAGTGCAAAGCTGGTCCATCCACAGGGGCGCCTCGTGCTGCAGGGGGGTGCGACGAGGGTAGAAGGTGTAGGAGAGGTCGTAGTTGAGCAGACAGCTGATGGATGCCATGTAGAGGTCAGAGAAGCGACACAGGCGACGGGAGAAGAAGGTGGGGTTGTGGCAGGTGCGGAAAATGCTGCCAAAGTGAGGGTTGAACAGGTTCTTGGTCACAGCTCTGAGGGGGAAAATGAAAGAAAGGGCAGAAGGAAGCTCATAGGTCTGTACGAAGCTTGCCAAGTCAAAATTACACAGAATCCTTAAGGTCTGACTAGCTGTCCGACGGTTTTGATAAATTAAGTACAATTTATCTACAATAACTAGACTCACCGAAGCTCTTCTCTTTCCTTCAACCAATCCTGTAGAACTTCCTTTGACTTTGGATCTCGATGCACCTGCACAGGTTCAATAAAAAACGTTTCACTTGAATACCTTCATCTCAACATTCAAGAAAAACATGGCGTCAAGTGTCTCCATTCTCAATTGCATGGCTGATGGGTAACAAAATCATAATATTAGCTTGTTGTAGTCATGTTTTTTGCGTGGGTACAATTGATTGGGAATACATCCCATAAAGGAGAGGGACCCGTCATGGTAAATGCAAGACGTGTAACTTAACCTATTGCTTTGATCTCACAGTTTGCTGAGTTCTATGTGGTAAAATGCACAATAGTGTACCTGCATGCGTTCCAGTAGACCGGTGAGTGCCTGCAGCCAGGTGAGGCTTTGTGCATACTGCTCCGTATTCACCACCCTGGTCTCCACCTCCAGCTCTGGTACTATGGCCCCTGTCCGCCAGCCGTGACGCAGCATCAGGTCCTGCAGGAGAGCATGAGCAGTCAGCCCAGCACAACGATTAGCCACAGCATGCCACGAGTTATTACATTGTAAGCACAACAATGCGAGGCACAGTCCTTGAAACACAATCAATTCATGTGTGCATTTCTTGTGTTCTGAAATCACATTTACACTGCCTGAATCAGTACCAAAACTTCTGACATAATATAGTATGACTCACTGCCAAGTCACTGTACAGATGATCTCCAAAGTAGAGCACCTTGGATCCCCTCCATCCTGTGAGCCTGAGAAAGTCAAACAGGTTGCCCTACAACAAGGAGAGAGCATAATGAATGTCACTAGGAAAGATGATTAAAAGGTCCAATGCAGCCATTTTGATCTCAATATTAAATCATTTCTGGGTAACAATTAAGTACCTTTCTGTGATGGTATTTTTTTTTTTACAAAAATAGCTTTAGCAAAGAGCAATTTCTCAAGCAAGAATTTAGATTGACCACACCGAGACAGTCCTGAATGGGGAGGGGAAAACGAGAAAAAAAAATACGTATTGGCAGAAACGTTTGGAACACTTTCTAATTGGTCTATGGACAAATTTAATCGCCTGGCCTACCAGGCAGGCCAAAACCCCATCCCACCAAAAACAGGCAAACATTTCAGGTGATCTTTTTTTACACTAAAAGGGCATTATCATAATTTTCATAATATTATTCCAATCTCATAGTGTGGACATATACACTGAATGCAAAAAAACATTAAGGACACCTTCTCTATCGATGACAGACTGACCAGGTGAACCCAGGTGAAAGCTATGATCCCTTGTTAAATCAACTTCTATCAGTGTAGATTAAGGGGAAGAGACAGGTTAAAGAAGGATTGTTAATCCTTGAGACAATTGAGACATGGATTGTGTATGTGTGCCATTCAGTGGGTGAATGGGCAAGACAAAAGATTTAAGTGCCGTTGAACAGGGTATGGTAGTTTGTGCCAGGTGCACTGGTTTGTGCTGTGTTATTCATAATTAACAGTTTTGTGTGAATCAAGAATGGTCCACCACCCAAAAGACATCCAAGCAAATTTGACACAACTGTGGGAAGCATTGCAGTCAATATGGGCCAGCATCCCTGTGGAACGCTTTCAACACCTTGTTGACTCCATGCCCAGACAAAATGAAGCTGTTCTGAGGGCAAAAG
Organism: Oncorhynchus kisutch; assembly: GCF_002021735.2. NCBI lineage: Eukaryota > Metazoa > Chordata > Actinopteri > Salmoniformes > Salmonidae > Oncorhynchus > Oncorhynchus kisutch. The sequence goes on along the minus strand of NC_034190.2, from coordinate 52,378,253 downwards.
GGTGGGGGGGTGGAACTCAATATTAGGAAGGTGTCCTTAAAATGTTTTGTACACTCAGTGTATATGAAAACACACATTTTTTGACTACACTGGGCCTTTAAGTTGTAATGCTTGAAGTAAAGACAGGAGGAAATAAGGCAAAAAAAGGACTGTGGATTGGCAGAACTATAACAGGACTAATGACAATTAATATAAAGATGTGGTCTTCCACCAAATTCTGCTGAGGCCTTAGCAGCAGACAACTATTGGCCTTGACTGTGGGTCAATCTGCCAATGATGTTGGCAGTGCTCTTAGGGAGAGCGGAAAAGTACTGCATGGTTACCATGTCCTACTGTGGCAATTAGGGTTGCAAAGCTACTGGTAATTTACCAAAGTTAACAGAATTAACAGGTCATCTATGTCAATCTATGGTAACTTCAGTAATTTATACTTGAATAACCCAAAAATATATTCATATATTGAAAACATTTTTTAAATCTTTGTCCATGTTTCTAGTGGATAGACCATTTGGTTCAAGAGGAACTTGACTTTTTTCCCATCTGCCACCAGTTTGGTGAAAAAACATTTACAATAAAGACATATTGACATAGTAAAATAAATGTGTGTAAAAAAATTAAGGAGATTTCATGCTGAAACCCTCATATTAAAACACCAATGGTATTCACCAAGTTGATAGTTTATATTTAGGATAATGCTTTACAGTTTTGTCATTCAAATGTTTAGTTTAAAAATAATCTTATTTGATTATTTTATATTTACATGTGACAAGACCACACAGAGGGCCAGAGATAATTACAGTAATCTGAAGTACCCAAAAAGGCCACACAAGATATAATCTGATAAAATACAAATAAAAACTTTAAAGTCACCCAGATTCTGGTAGTTTACAGGTAAACTTTGTTATTGTCCAGTAATATACCCTCCAATTGCAACCCCAGAGACAATACATGTCACAGCATCAAAATATAATCCACTTTTCACTAAACCTGATCAATTTTCAGCTATAACAGGGACAAGACTAACATCTTTGCGTAGACTTCAAAGGCCATCTTTGTAAGACAAGCATTACTCAGACTAGGGACATATGATTCAGGTTGATTAAATAGTAACTTGGACTAATGTTCCACACATCACAATAGTCTTGCAACACCAAGGTTGTGGGTTCGATTCCCATGGGGGACCCGTGCGCAAAAGTACGTAAATGTACTGTAAGTCGCAATGGATAAGACCATCAGCTTAATGACTCAAATGTAAAAATGTAATGCCATTCCAATCATGTCATGTCATTAATTTCCCACAGTAAAAGGATCAAATGCGACATTGACATTGTGAATCTCACAAATGACCACTACCTGGAACACAAGTGCTGGTAAGTCCTGCAACTGAGTTAGTCACTGCAATTCAAATGGACAAGTTCATAATTTACAAGCTGGCATAGAACTTTGGCCCACACTCTCACGTATCATTTTGCGTATATATACAGCGGATTTGAAAGTATTTAGACCCCATTACTTTTTCCACATTTTGTTACATTACAGCCTTATTCTAAAATTAGTTTTTTTCCTCATCAATCTACACACACTACCCCACGACAAAGTGAAAACAAGTTTTTAGAAAATTTTGCAAATGTATAAAAAAAAAAAACATACCTTATTTACATGCAGTAATTATTCAGACTCATTGCTATGAGACTTGAAATTGAACTCAGGTGCATCCTGTTTCCATTGATCATCCTTGAGCCGTTTCTACTTGATTGGAGTCCACCTGTGGTAAGTTCAATTGATTGGACATGATTTGGAAAGGCACACACCCGTCTATATAAAGGTCCCAAAGGTGACAAGTGTATGTCAGAGCTAAAACCAAGCCATGGGGTCGAAGGAATTGTCCGTAAAGCGCCGGAACAGGATTGTGTTGAGGCACTGATCTGGGGAAGGGTACCAAAATATTTCTGCAGCATTGAAGGTCCCCAAGAACAGTTTCCTCCATCATTCTTAAATGGAAGGTGTTTGAGACCACCAAGACTCTTCCTAAAGGTGGGCGCCCGGCCAAACTGAGGAATCGGGAGAAGGGCCTTGATCAGGGAGGTGACCAAGACACCGATGGTCACTCTGACAGAGTTTCACATCTGGAGGAAACCTTGCACTTTCCCTATGGTGAAGCATGGTGGTGGCAGCATCATGCTGTGGGGAGGTTTTTCAGCGGCAGAGACCAGGAGACTAGTCAGGATCGCGGGAAAGATGAACGGAGCAAAGTACAGAGAGATCCTTGATGAAAACCTGCTACAGAGCGCTCAGGACCTCAGACTGGGACCAAGGTTCACCTTCCAAAAGGACAACGACCCTAAGCACACAGCCAAGACAACGCAGGAGTAGCTTCGGGTCAAGTCTCTGAATGTCTGAGTGGCCCAGCCAGAGCCCGGACTTGATCGAACATATCTAAAGAGATGTGAAAACAGCTGTGCAGCGACACTCCCCATCCAACCTAACAGAGCTTGAAGGATCTGCAGGGAATGGGAGAAACTTAACAAATACAGATGTGCCAAGCTTGTAGCGTTATTCCTGATATTTCAGGTTTTTTTTCTTCATATATTTGCTCAAATCAAATTTTTGTTTTAGCATTATGGGGTAGTGTGTGTAGATTGAGGGGAAAATTTAGATTTAATTCATTTTAGAATAAGGCTGTAACGTAACAAAATGTAGAAAAGGTCAAGAGGTCTGAATACTTTCTGAATGCACTGTATAAAGTAATATTTCTGGGTAATGTCTCCGCTCCTACCTGTTTGTAGATCTGGCCCTTATCCAAGCTCTTGATCTTGTCCCACTGAAGGTCCCCGTTGCCATCCAAACGTCTGAAAGGTCTGCAAGTAGAAAATATGATCAGGTCACACAATGACCTGAACAGTGTAGAATGCTCTCATTTTCTCTCATAGACCAAGGTTATAGAATTTAGACACTTCTTGGTTGAGAGTATAAAGATATAAAATCTCAGACTTACTTGCCACAGTTGTTGAAGAAGTGTGGTTTGTCAGCTTGAACAATGACAACATCAAAAAAGTCCCTCCAGTCCTTTCCTACCATGTATTTCATCCCTTTGTCTCTAAATAAAATCGGAAAACAGCTGGTTAGTGAACAACCACGAAATGTACAGTTACTGTTGAGAGCTGAAAGTGCCCACAGATGGCACATCCATAATGTTAACAATTTTTACAAATAAAAGCAAAGCTTCCCCCGAAAGTCAATTGAATTAAAATTTCCAAAATTATATAACCTAATTAACCTACTCCTGTGTATTCAGAAATAAATAAAATTATTCAACATAGGCTACTACACCAGAAAGCATGATTTGGCCAGAGGAACATTAGAGTCTTTAAAATAAAATTAATAAGCTGTGGATTGTTTAAATCACATTGCCTAAAGTCGTAAGGGCCCGCAATTTGGGCAGCGTGCGCGGCAAATACCAAATAGATGATTGTCGAGTTACAACTGTCAGTGAGAGGTAGAGAGCCCCAGCCAGGCATATCGCAATATTTCAAAATACAACCGTGAGAAAACATACTTTGGAAGGCAAATGGCTATATTGCTGTAAAGACAATAAAAATCCTCATCTGTCTTTTAGTTATCAAAATTCTCAACTAAATTGAGCGACCAGTATAGCCTATTTTATTGGCACCAGAAGAGAGCACAGGCCATATCCCCAGTGAGTGTGCATATTCACTCTTTATCATTGTTGGATCAGTGCCACATGAGTTTGTTTTTGGACAATAATTTCCTCCAAGTTAGATGGACATCATTTTGTATTTGTGTCTCCCCGTCTCATAGGCCTATTCTATGGATCAAGCAACGTTGTTTTTATTGATCTGTTTGTCAGCAGAGCAGGCTACACTGTAAGTTGATGATGAAAACATTCTGCTAATGCCTCTAGTCATAAAGTGTAGTAGGATTGCATGAAATATGTTTATAAAAAAAGGCCAAATTCTTCCCGTGCAAAGAAAGGGTAATCTACAACAGCATAGATTTACTCTACAACGCGCTCAGCCTTGCATTGAACAGTATTTCCTGCGAACAGTGATCGAGTTATATCATTAGCCTAAATTATGACTATCCAATCTACTCATCACATTACGAATAGTAGGCTCTCTTACATAAGTCTGCAAATGCGAGGATGCATGGAATAATTTATTATAAAGGTGCATTTTTAATGGTGAACATGCGCTTCCCCAAACAACTTGAAAGCGCACGCCGCCGCCTTTGCCTGAATGTACAGCACCAGTCAAAAGTTTGGACACACCTACTCATTCAAGGGTTTTTCTTCATTTTGACTATTTTCTATATTGTAGAATAATAGTGAAGACATCAAAACTATGAAATAACACATATGGAATAATGTTGTAACCAAAAAAAGTGTTAAACAAATCAGAATATATTTTATATTTGAGATTCTTCAAAGTAGCCACCCTTTGCCTTGATGACAGCTTGGCACACTCTTGGTATTCTCTCAACCAGCTTCATTAGGTAGTCACCTGGAATGCATTTCAATTAACAGGTGTGCCTTAAAAGTCAATTTGTGGAATTTCTTTCCTTCTTAATGCTTTTGAGACAATCAGTTGTATTGTGACATGGTAGGGGTGGTATACAGAAGATAGCCACCAAGCGCTATGATGAAACTGGCTCTCATGAGGACCGCCACAGGAAAGGAAGATCCAGAGTTAAGTGGATAAGTTCATTAGAGTTACCAGCCTCAGAAATTGCAGCCCAAATAATAATAATAAATAATTCAGGTAACAGACACATCTCAAAATCAACTGTTGAGGGGACTTCGTGAATCAGGCCTTCAGTCTAATTGCGGCAAAGAAACGACTGCTAAAGAACACCAATAAGAAGAAGAGACTTGCTTTGGCCAAGAAACATGAGCAATGGACATTAGACCAGTGGAAATCTGTCCTTTGGTCTGATGTGTCCAAATTTGAGATTTTTGGTTCCAACCACTGTGTTTTTGTGAGACGCAGAGTAGGTGAATGGATGATCTCTGCATGTGTGGTTCCCACCGTGAAGCATGGAGGTGGGGCTAATGGTGCTTTGCTGGTGATACGGACAGTGATTTATTTAGAACACCATTTATTTAGAATTTAGAATGCCATCCCATCTAGTTTGTGCTTTGTTTTTCAACAGGACAATGACCCAACACACCTCCAGGCTGTGTAAGGGCTATTTGACCAAGAACGAGAGTGATGCGTACTGCATCAGATGACCTGTCCTCCACAATCACCTGACCACAACCCAATTGAGACGGTTTGGGATAAGTTGGACCGCAGAGTGAAGGAAAAGCAGCCAACAAATGCTCAGGATATGTGGGAACTCCTTCAAGACTGTTGGAAAAGCTTTCCATGTGAATCTGGTTGAGAGAATGCCAAGAGCAAAGCTGTCATCAATGCAAAGGGTGGCTACTTTGAAAACATAACATTTTTGCTTAACACTTTTTGGTTACTACATGATTTCATATGTGTTATTTCCTAGTTCTAATGTCTTCACTATTTTTGTACAATGTAGAAAATAGTAAAAATAAAGAAACCCTTGAATGAGTATCTGTATCCATACTTTTGACTGGTACTGTATATCTCTGATTTATTTAACTGTCAGTTTGATTTGGTTGATGGTGATACTTACACAAAGCTAAATGGGCTGTTGGTTATAAGGAAGAGCTTCTTGCCATGGCTGGCCAGACGGTGCAGAACTGCATATGTCTCATCTCCTCTGAGAATATATTTCTCTGTGGGAGAGAGATGAAAGGGTCAATTCAGACAGGAATATCCCCTTCCCTTGAGTATTTCTCAAGTATGTAAATATTCCACTTCCGTCAGAACGTGTTGTCCCTTGGAAGAAACTGATAGCTTTGTCCAGTGGGAAACAGTCATGTAGCACTTAAGCAAAATACAAAGGTATTTAAAGTAATTGTGAGACTGTGGTAGAGCAGAGTATAAAGATACATTTTATACTGTCTTGAAATGCCCTCTCCTCTCAATTCCTGACAAACCTGAACTCCGTAAACACATCTTTAAACAAAACCTATTAACATGATAAATTCTCAAGGGTACAGTCATTTATTTGCACTTTAAAGTATGTTTGCAATATTTGATCAATTATCTTGACTTACCCTTAGCAATGGTTTTGGAAGAATCAGATTTAAAATACTTGAAAAATATTAGTACTTCTTATCATAACCCCAAAACTATTATCTGCAGGGCAGTTAAATTGCTCTCCTGTTTATGTTTTCAAATACAGAGAAATAAACAGTGGATCAAGACAACACTGCTTTTTATTTAGGGGATTTTAACAATGTTCTGTTTAAAAGAACCTGCAATCTGGGCATGGGTGAGATGGGGAGCATCCAATACAAACAAATGAGATATAATGTCTAAAACCGAAGATGGAATTTTTAATTTTTTATAAAAAAAATAGTACATCTCACCCAAGTCTTGCATTATCCACTTGTACATGTAGCCTTTGATATGCACCATTCCAATGGCATCCTAAGGAAAATTAAAAGAGTGTGGATAAGCTCAACTTTCACTGAGAATGTTTGTATACAGTTGTCTTGCTCAAGGTCTAAAATACATTTCTGACCGAACACTTTTGTGGGCTTACTACTCCCACCTAAAAGGACATTTAACCAGCCACGTTTTTCCTCTCTTGGGAGAGATCCATTGAATGTTTGCAGAGTGTGCTGTAAAGATCTAGCATTCCTGGAATCTTGCCACTCACTTCTGTAACTGAGAAGTACAGTTTGTTCAGAATCAATCATAGACATCCTGAATCAGCAACTTAACAAAACAAGGCCTGGTTCGATGTGGGTGTGTTATGTTCGCTATATTAATTTATATAAATGTTTTTTTTTTGCAGGGGTGGTCTTAGTCACACAATTTTACATATTGGTAAGGTGCTTGGTGTAGTACTTTCAAGTAGCTGCACTCAGGACTGATTTCTGAGAACATGTCTACAACTTCATCGGCAAGCTGTAAAACTATCGTAAATAATGCACAAGCTACATGCTGTTCATCAAATCAAATTTGATTAGTCACGTGCCGAATTCAACACCTTAGTGAAAAGCCCTTAAATCAACAATGCAGTTAAGAAAAATACCTAATAAAAAAAGCAACAAATAATTAAAGAGCAGCAATAAAATAACAATAGCGAGGCTATAATCAGAGGGTACCGCTACAGAGTCAATGTGCGAGGGCACCGGCTTCGAGGTAATTGAGGTAATATATACACATATGGGTAGAGTTATTAAAGTGATTTATGCATAACAGAGCATAGCAACAGTGTAAAAAGGGGGGGGGGCATGTTCAGTAGACTTCTGTAGACGTCCTCCTTTTCCTGTAGTCCACAATCATCTCCTTTGTCTTGATCACGTTGAGGGAGAGGTTGTTGTCATGGCACCACACAACCAGGTCTCTGACCTCTTCCCTATATGCTGTCTCGTTGTTTTTGGTGATCAGGCCTACCACTGTTGTGTCATCTGCAAACTTAATGGTGTTGGAGTCGTGCCTGGCCATGCAGTCATGATTGAACAGGGAGTACAGGAGGGGACTGTGCACGCACCCCTGAGGGCCCCCCCATGTAAAGGATCGGCATGGCGGATGTTTTGTTACCTACCCTTACCACCTGGGGGCGGCCCATCAGGAAGTCCAGGATCCAGTTGCAGAGGGAGGTGTTTAGACCCAGGGTCCTTAGCTTTGTGATGAGCTTTGAGGGCACTATGGTGTTGAACGCTGAGCTGTAGAAGAGAATAGCATTCTCACATAGGTGTTCCAGGTGTGAAAGGGCAGTGTGGAGGGCAATAGAGATTGCGTCATCTGTGGATCTGTTGGGGTTGTATGCAAATTGGAGTGGGTCTAGGGTTTCTGGGCTAATGGTGTTGATGTGAGCCATGAACGGATTTTCAAAGCACTTCATGGCTACAGACGTGAGTGCTACGGGTCGGTAGTAATTTAGGCAGGTTACCTTAGTGTTCTTGGGCAGGGTCTATGGAGGTCTGCTTGAAACATGTTGGTTTATAGACTCAAACAGGGAGAGGTTGAAAATGTCAGTAAAGACAACGGAGTACACGTCCTGGTAATCCGTCTGGCCCTGAGGCCTTGTGAATGTTGACCCGTTTAAAGGTCTTACTCACATCGGCTGCGTAGAGCATGATCACACAATCATCAGTTGGTGCTCTCATGCATGTTTCAATGTTACTTGCCTCAAAGCGAGCATAGAAGGACTTTAGCTCATCTGGTAGGCTTGTGTCACTGGGCAGCTCTCGGCTGTGCTTCCCTTTGTAGTCTGTGATAGTTTGCAAGCCCTGCTACATCCGACACTGTCTGTTTGATGGTTCATCGGAGGGCATAGTGGGGCCTCTTATAAGCTTCCGGGTTAAAGTCCCGCTCCTTGAAAGCTGCAGCTCTACCCTTTAGCTCAGTGCGGATGTTGCCTGTAATCCATGGCTTCTGGTTGGGTTTGTACGGACAGTCACTGTGGGGACGACGTCGTCGATGCACTTATTTATGAAGTCAGTGACTGATGTGGTGTACTCATCAATACCATCAGAAGACTCCCTGAACATATTCCAGCCTGTGCTAGCAAAACAGTCCTGTAGTTTAGCAGCTGCTTCATCTGACCACTTCTTTATTGACCGAGTCACTGGTGCTTCCTGCTTAAATTTTTGCTTGAAAACAGGAATCAGGAGGATAGAATTATGGTCAGATTTTCCAAATGGGGGGCGAGGGAGAGCTTTGTAAGCGTCTCTGTGTGTGGAGTAAAGGTTGTCTAGAGTTTCTCTCTCTCTGGTTGCATATTTAACATGTAAAACAGATGTAAAAGTTTCCCTGCATTTAAGTCCCCGGCCACTAGGAGCGCCACCTCTGGATTAGCGTTTTTGCTTATGGCAGTATACAACTCATTGGGTGCGGTTTTAGTGCCAGCATCGGTATGTGGTGGTATGTAGACCGCTACAAAAAAATACAGATAAAAACTCTTCGTAGATAGTGTGGTCTACAGCTTATCATGAGATGCTCTACCTCAGGAGAGCAAAACCTTGAGACTTCTTTAGATATACGTCCTTTTAGTTCATCCAATTTATTTTCCATGGATTGTATGTTGGCCAGTAGTACGGATGGCTAGGGCAGATAAGCCACTCGTCGGCAGATCCAAGGCACCCCGATCTCTTTCCACGATATCTTTTCTGTCTCTTTCTCCTGCAAATGACAGGAATGAGGGCCTGTTCTGGTGTCTGGAGTAAATCCCTCTCGTCCTACTCAGAGAAATTCTTCGTCCAGTTCAATCACTGTTCTGATTTCCGGAAGCTCTTTTCGGTCATAAGAGACGGTAGCAGCAACTTTATGTACAAAATAAGTTTTGAAAAAATGAACAAAATAGCACGGTTTGTTAAGAGCCCATGAAATGACAGCCATCCTCTCCGGTGCCATCAAACCATTATCATTGCCCAAAACCACTAGCTAGCTAAGTTCCATCTGTGTTTGTCAATGAAGCTAGCTACTAGCTAGCAGGCACATTGAGCAGCAGGCCACGTTAACTAAATCAACTTATCAAGTCACTGACGAGTGGCAAAGAGCTTCGGTGACGTTTTGTTTTGAACGTTCTCACTATCTATTACCGGAGTGAGAGGCTGTCTGGCAGTGCTTAATAGTAAATCATGTTACAAAACAGGTTGTGGTGGGACACAAGGGGGCCATACTTGCCAACATTAGAAAAGTTTAGGTTTAAACTTTCTCTCAGTCTTAAAATGTGCATCAGTCAATTAAAATCATCGATGTAGTTGCATGTGATTAAATGCTGTTCCCATTACATAACCTGGCACATTTAGCCCTATGCTAACTTTAACAGGTGGCAGTGATTATTTTCTTGTAACAATCCTGCATCAGCCGATCAAAAATCTTAAGACTTTATATCCACCAACCAATGGCATTTCTTAGAATAGGTCAACGTGGCCACCAGAGGGCTATTTTAAACCTTCAAATTCAAGGTTTACTTTTGTTCTCATGTGTTGGAGTGCCAATATTGCATGATGCCTCGTTGACCTGACAAAATTCAAAAAGGCACATTTTCATATATATGACAAAATCCCACATTGTTGCTCATCTGTTTCACAGTGGTTTTAGAGTCAAAGCGGTTGACTAAAACCAGTGCACATTAACCGTGGGTTCGAGCCCCCTCGCATAAAGCATTTTTGTTAAAGAAAACACTGTTCACTGCTGGTACTCGATGCTCGATTCAAATAACACGTGACAAAGTGGATGATTATAAAAATGCATATGAAACATTGTACATGTAAACTGTAGCCTACACATCTATGCAATTTGGTGACCAAGTTGACCTATTTTAAGAAATGGCATTTGTTGGTGGATATAAAGTCTAATATATTTGATAGGCTGATGCAGAGATTGATGATAAAAAAAGATTGTGGGGGCTGTTTTGTTTGACTTCAGTTCAGCTTTTGACATTATTGATCAGTCTGCTGCTGGAAAAACCTGTTTGTAATGGCTTTACATCCCCTACTATATTGTGGATAAGGAGTTACCTGTCTAACAGAACACAGAGGGTGTTCTTTAATGGAAGCCTCTCCAAAATAATCCAGGTAGAATCAGGAATTCCCCAGGGAAGCTGTCTAGGCCCCTTACTTTTGAGTAAAGCCAGTGTGTCTATGTATGCGGATGACTCAACACTATACACGTCAGCTACTACAGCAACTGAAATGACTGCTACACTTAAAAGAACTGTAGTTAGTTTCAGAATGGGTGGCAAAGAATAAGTTAGTCCTAAATATTTCAAAAATTAAAAGCATTGTATTTGGGACAAATCATTCACTAAACCCTAAACTTAAACTAAATATTGTAATAAATAATGTGGAAATTGAGCAAGTTGAGGTGACTAAACTGCTTGGAGTAACTCTGGATTGTAAACTATCATGGTAAAAACATATTTATACAATTGTAGCTAAGATAGGGAGAAGTCTGTCCATAATAAAAGCACTGCTCTACCTTCTTAACAGCACTATCAACAAGGCAGTCCCTACAGGCTCTAGTTGTCGCACCTGGACTACTGTTCAGTTGTGTGGTCAGGTGCCACAAAGAGGGACTTAGGAATATTGCAATTGGCTCTAAACAGGGCAGCACGGCTGGCTCTTGGATGTACACAGAGAGCAAACATTAATAATATGCATGTCAATCTCTCCTAGCTCAAAGTGGAGGAGAGATAGACTTCATCAATACTTGTATTTGTGAGCGGTGTTGACATGTTTAAAGCACCGAGCCGAGCCATCTGTTTAAAAGCTTAGCACACAGCTCAGACACCCATGCATACCCCACAAGACATGCCAACAGAGGTCTCTTCACTGTCCACAACAGACTATGGGAGGCACACATTATTACATGGAACACTATTCCACATCAAGTAACCGATGCAAACAGTAGAAATACACTTTATGGACCTGCAGGGACTGTGAAGCATCCCAAACATAGGCACAGACCCATGCATACATACATACGATAACATATACACACACACAGATTTTGTGTTGTAGATATGTGGTAGTGGAGTAGGGGCCTGAGGGCACACACTTAGTGTGTTGTGAAATCTGTTATGAATGTATTGTAATGTTTTTAAAATGGTATAACTGCCTTAATTTTGCCAGACCCCAGGAAGAGTAGCTGCCTTCCTTGGTAGCTGCCTTGCTGCCTTGGCAGCAGCTAATAGGGATCCATAATAAACAAACACATTTAGTTAGCAGTGCCAATAGCCTGTGAATCAGCCTGCAAGAGGGACTCCAACAAGAAACCCCTAATTAATTGTATTCATAATTTCCAAGGTTTTTGCTGCATTTCAACACACAAACACAATAAATATAATTCTACATTTCAACGGGGAAAACTCATGTAAAATTCGAACCCTTGCCACAATCTGCAACAATTACGTGGAGCTAAGCACTCTACACAGAAAGCTATTTGACTAGTCAGTCAAACACACATGATCTAGTTGCTTTGATTATCAGAATGTACCATTAGACTTCTGTTAAGTACGCTTCATGGGTAAGTATTTGATCACATGCAATTACGTCTACGATTTTAATTGGCTGATGCGCATTTTGAGACTAAACGTTTTGTCAAACTTCAATTTTTTCTAATGTTTGCAAGTATGGCCCCATGATGCTCACAAATGGCTTTGGAATGTTGACAAGTGGCAGTTGGGATGCAAGCGCGCATCGTCTCAATTCTCATTTTGCCCAAAACTGTGAAAGACTCGAGTGATCACTTATGGGCTTATGGGCCAAGTATTGTCTTATCGTCTCTGTCTGACGAAAACCTCATGTCCAAAACATCATCTTTTCAGGAAATTGAAAAAAACGACCATATTATCCCATTAACAAAAATACATTAAACTTTAGAAGCTATTTTGAATACATTTTCTTCCTAGAGTCAGCATACATTAAGGGGATACTGCTTTGAATAAATAACCTAATTAAAAAGGCTAAAATGTTATCAGACAGCGACGATATGTAAACAAGTCTGAGGCACTGCGTCATGTGGGCAGGTCTGTCTCACTGCCTGTTGATTCTGCCACACAGTTGGATAGAGAGCAATCAGCGCAGTTCTCTCCATGCATGACAATTGTCCCTAGGTTTTACCATCCCGTGTTAGATGACATGATCGAAATCAACATACAACCCTCAAATATCCAATTAATCTAGGAATGTAACAGCTTCCCTAAATCTCGCAAAAGTTTTTGGGAAAATACTGACTATGACTATTGATGATATTTACAGTTTTTGTAATTTTTTACATTAAAATCAATGTTCATTACAAATATCAAGTTCAGCAGCTATTTATAGTCAATGAGAAGATAAAATGGTATGCGACTTTTGGGTTCTCAGGACACAGATGGGGAACTTTTCACTATGTCTTGACAGCATTTGAACAGAGTCCAACACACTGGTAACGTGGCAGGCACCAAAAGCTACCTCACCGACATAGATTTGTCTTTCTTTAGCTTTCTTTAGCCCAACCTTTTCCATTTAGACACACTAAGCATTAGTAAGTGGCTCCACTTGATGGGGAGAGAGGGAGAGGAGGAATAAAATAGCTTTTGGCACACTGACTGACACAGCATGAAAAACAAAGTTAACCCACATTCTCAACTGCCATGCACAATGGTAGACAAAAGGAAAATTCACAGAGATTAACTTCGGTGCAACAACTCAGGAGTCAGGGTGCAGCAATGAACTAAGTTAGACTTTAGTTAAAAGCCTTGTATTTTCAGAACCAGCTATTTGCCCACATTTGAAAAACTGGTCCTACTTTGATGTCTGAATTAAAATAAAGTATTATCTTTGGATTCATGTTTTGTTGCTGAATGCACTCACCGAAACATCTTTGTAGAGATGACCAGGGTCATATTCAATGTCATTAGAGTTGAAGTAGTCATTGGCAGCTGCCAGGAGAGTCATCTCTGGGATGGAGAAAACATCCATGAACTGCTTCATCATTGGACCCTGTAAGATAACGTTAGCCCAACGGGATAGAAGACACATCAAGTTATACATATTCATGCACACCAGTCAGTTAATAGATTTTTATTCCCGTAGTATAGTATGAGAACACCGACCATTTGGTTTGGAGGGTATTTAATCAAGTGGGCAAATAAACTCAACTTCTCCCAAGGCACTGAGAGAACAGAGCAATAAACGAGTCAGACCATGTCTATTTCTCCAGTAGCTGGCCTAAAGTCTCCATAGATTCTTTGTGATTAAAAGAAAGAATGTGGTTTAGAACAGGTCACGGACATGGTAAAACGTGTCTTATAGTTACTGCCATTGCAACTAGAAGGAATTGCAATTGTGAACTATTTTACTTTAAAGATCATCACTTTTGCATGCTTTTTTCAACATTTAGGCCTATAGGTCAAATATGTTTATGCACAATCTCCGATCCTTGTCTAGCTCATCTGTTCAGGAAGACACAGGCAAGTGATGTCGAAGAATGTGGTGAAGTAGTGACCTTTCCATAGAAGCCACTGACTTCCTGAAGAGGGACATGGTGAGTTCCACCATAGAGCTCCAAAACCTCGTCATCTGGAACAGTCTTCAGACCCCTGTGGGAATTAACATCTCTTTCACTATGGTCTCTGGACTACAGTATTTAATCCATGACATAGCAATAGCAAAGAGTATTGTTGTTAGAAAAAAACTTTAGTTTTCCATATATTCACCGAGCAAGTAACTTACCTGTATACAGTCCCCAGCTGGATGTAATGGAAGGCATCTATTTTCATCAACAGTCCCTGCACGGAAAACAATTTTATTAGTTCAACTACCATTTCACTCTAGTAAAAAAAATTGTAAAACTATTCCAGCTAATTTCAAATTTTCCAGTTGAATGTTTATACTATAAGCTTTTATACAGAAAAAAAGCACTTACCTTCTGAATGTCATAGTGGAGACCACGTGCAGCGAAGTTGGGAATATAGTCATACTTGCTAATGCCCTCTGGATACTGTTTGGGGAGTTAAAAGAAACAATTTAACAAATTCAAATCAAACAAACGTGCATCGTGAACATTTGTATGAGAATATGAGGCAAACAGCATCGCATTTCCATCAGACACACCTTGTAGTGTTTGACAAGGAAGTCTCGAGCTGTGTTGTAGATCATTGTATCAAGAGTGTTGGAGTACAGAGCGAGTGTGTAGTCATAATCAAAGCCATAGATGTCCACTTCGTCCAAGTCAACCTCATTGTTGGCATAGATGGTGGAGGGGTTCAGCAAGTTACATACACCTGGAGGAATCAGATCTGCAGAAAAGGAGGGAGGAAACATTAAACAAAATACCAAATCTACCATGATCAGTCTTCATGAATCGTCTTCAATGCATTGTGTGGGTAAACTGAAGTCTGGACAATTTTGGGCAGTAGGGGCCTTTAGTTAAAAATGGCCAAAGATGTATTTCATTAGGTTATGAACATTTCACTCACAGTTAGCACATCCTTCAGAGTTTATTACAGACATAATAATGGGAGGGGGGGTATTAATATAAAAGACTAGGTTTATTGGTCAATCTGATTCTAATCAAGGGGGGAATTGTGTTACTAAAATGACAAATGAGAGGTTGAAAAGTTTCCAGTGTAGCAATAATAAGATGATATAATAAGATGATATGGCAGGGGTCTAACATTTGTCAACTGACAACCAACAATCTATCTGGTATGGATGGAAAAACAGTATTGACAAAAGGGAAATGGGTTAGTGATTAAAAAGTTTCAGTTGGCAAAACAAACTAACATATTTTAGGCAAACTTTAACATTTACATAAAAACATCTTACCGTGCACAAGCCGTTTCATTTCATTATACCTTGACCAAAGGTAAGTCTTGGAGTCAATCTGGAGTCCTGTAGTGAATGCCCTTTCAGACAAGGTAGGCGACACCCTCTGGTTGTTGCTCGCTACGTGTCTGTGATTTGCGGGTGATGGAGAAGTTGGGATGGCTGTGGACCGTACAGGCTGGATACCTAAATCTGATCCACAATTTTGTTCATCTTCGCAGCATTTCCCTATTTGGGTGGTCGGACCTGTAGATGCCACGCTACCACAAGAAGCCACATAAACTTTGCGAAGCGACGTTGACTTACTTGTCTGCCATAACACATGGCTAAACATTCTTATTTTTTGACAGGACATTAGTACTTGGCATTTATCAGAGTATCTTTAGAACGTTATCTCACCCAAAAAATATGTAGTGAATAGCCTACAATAGCCACTGAGTCTGATGCACAAGTAAAATCCAGTGCATATTCGACACTCCCATTGCCGGACAGATTATGGGGCGGAGTCAGCTCTCTCGCTTCGCCTCTTCCTCTGTGGTATCAACATCCTCATCGAATCACGAGCGGTGAGACGATGACTGATTTCACGTTCAGCCTATTATGGTGCGAAAGAATGCAGTCTTCCCAAAACGTGTTTCCATGCACACACAGTTCGACCTACGCCTGCTACGTGACTGATCTAAGCTTCCAGCTGGCAGAAGTATCTCATGTTTTATTTCATGGATGAAATATTTATAAAACCTGGGAACCATAATTTCATTAAATGTAGGTTTTATTCTAATAATCATATTTTAATAAAATTGTTTGTGGTGAAAAAGTTTGGTAAAAATTAGCGTTATTAGACGCCAATGGATTCAGCAAGTGGTTTCCCGCAGTAACAAGTTACACATTGTAGGGTTGGTAACCCATCTAGTGAATATTACGAGATCAACCATGTCCAGCAATGTCGTGTGTAAATTGTAACTGCATGACTACAGTTTGGAACACATCAATTTATATTATAATATTGAAAATATATTAATACATGCAACTCAATATTGCAAGTACATTCTTGAAAATAGCAGCATGATGGATCCGAGAGAGGTACATGTGTGGATATACTGTGCCTGATGCAAATGTTCCAAAAACAAGAAGCCTTGTTTACATGAGTTATGTGAGTTTTGTGATCTGATCCAGGTGATGCATCTACCTAGCCACTGTCCACATTATGAACAGATTAGCTGGAGTCTCCCTGCATGCACATTTTTAACAGATATTCTTTCAAAACAATATGAAGGTATTTATTTTAAGACAATTGCTGATGCCATAAGTCAATGGTGCTCAGTGTCAATGATCTTAGAGGCCAGTATGATGATTTAGTTTGACCATCAGGATCTGTTAATACTTGACTGATATCCAGACACAATGGCGGTGCTTACACTGGCAGCATAATACTTTTTCCCCTAATTGGCATTTTGACCAATCAGATAAGCTCTTTTGTTAATAAATGGGTAAAAGATCAGAATTTGACTGCCTGTGTGAACACAGCCAATGCGTGCCTGACCACCTCCCGAGGTGATTAGGAAGATCTGATCAAAGAGATCACAATGTGTCTTTTAATCATCTACACCCGCCAAAAATGTGGCACAATTAGAACGTTGACAAGATCAGGACAAAGGATACATGTTGGCACCAGGTATAAACAGGGCTAAAGAGCCAGTACAACAGGCATTCCCACAGGATCATGGAAAAAAGGCCAGAATATGAACGTGATGCAAAAAAAAACGTTTCAGCATTTCAACATTAACTAAACCTTAACGTGTGAAAGAAAACACAACATAGCACAGGACATTCATTTAAATGTTAATTTGCTGACTAACATTGTTGTATCATTGTTATACAAGTTTTGCATGAATCATTGTCAATCAATGTAGTTTATTTGTTATCTAATCTTGGCCATTTCAGGAGATCAATGCCCAAAAGGCGAGGCAATTTACCCTAAGCCAAATAATACTCAGCAAAAGAGAGACAAAAGCAGCATTTGATTTCAAGGCATGAGCACGACCTAGAAAGGACAAACCTAGTCGATTCCAGTTTGTAAGACAAAATATGGCATGGATTTCGTTCTGCACAAGTCAATTGTATCTTAGGCCATACCTAGCCTTTGCATTTGTCTGTGGAATGGGGGGGGGGGGGAGATGAAGAAATTCACCTTAACACATGGAACTGCTTTGCATTTCAAAGTAGTATCAAGATTACTTGGAAGTATTGTACAGTAAAAAAAAAAAGCTTAAAGCTGGTCATTTGTACAGCAACCATTACTCAGGGGGATTGTGATGGTACATGTTACTTCTGAAACATGGTGCACTTTGAGGGAACATAGACCTGACATTTTCAAAGCACACTAAACTCACCAGATTCAGCAGAATCACTTACAATCACTAGGTTTACTAGTCTAGGACTGGATGACATTCAAACAACCTCGTGAGTTCTAAATCAATCATTCATTTCCAATGACTGGTCTAAGAATGTAGGTAAGGATTGATGTACTCAAATTCATAGAGATGTAAATCAGTGCTTGTGTAATTATACCTCGATCATCAAGACATTCACTTGATGGGTCAATCAGAACTACTGCAATTGAGATAAGATCTACTACACATTTCTAATAGAAAGTATGAGAGCATCATTTGTGCAGAACCTATTTTTTGATTGTGTGGAATCAATGGGACACCAGGGATGCAAGGCAAGTATAATTAATTCACTGTTTTATGCATCACACAACTCTTTTCTATATCCTGCATGGATTTTGATCAGCCAAGGTTTGTGCATAAAAAATTAAGTATTTTCAGTACAAAATTTAATCTCCGCTCCCCATATGCTGTCAGTGCTCCCAGAAGGCAAAACCAAAAGTGACGTTGGTGGAAGGAAAGCGTTGAAAGTCTTGAGACGAGTGTGCTTTCTTGGTTCCACACACACAGGACAGGCAGTCTCGAGGGCATGCTACCTACCGGTCAGTTTGACCAGCAGACGAGTCAGGCGGCCACTACGGTGCATCATGCTGAGGAGGGTCACGTCAGGCCTCTCTGATCTTGGCAGCCAGAGCAGAGTTCTCCTGGCGAATGGCTTTGTAGTCCTCCAGGATCTTCTCCAGGTTGCTTACAGTCTTTTTACCATTCTCTGTGTCAATCTATGGAGAAACGGGAACTTTAAAAGTTTGCTTTACCAAGTCAGACCTATATCGCTATGCCAAATAAAATCACAAACTATGCCTGATGTTGTACAGTAGCAGTGCAAGTTAGTGAATTGGCATAAAATAAGAGGTCCATATATACCTGTTCCTCCAGGTCTCTGATCTCTCTCATGATTGTGCCAGTGTCCTCAATAGTTTGGATCAACTGAGTGCAGTTCTATACCAGGAAAGAGAATCAAGTCACAACTAACTAATATAGTTATAAGGCCCTAAAATTACCACAGTGCACCACACCCAAGGATATACACATTGCTCTTCAGTTTCTAAGAAGGATATATTCTGCCAACAAGCTCTTACCTCATGCAAGGCTGCCAGGTACTTGTAGGATTTGCGGACAGATTCGTCTTTTTTCGCATCCTGCACAGTATGAGGAAAAGTAATATTAGGCAATTGAAGAAAACTGTGGTATAGAGAACAATTGAAATAAAATTCAGGTATTCCTTTGACCTCTAATTGAATAAAGTAAAATCATGGAGTTCTCTTGCTAGGTGTTCTACCTTGAAGACCAGCTCATCAGTCACAGCAAACGTTCGGTCCAGTTTTCCAGTCAGGCTGTTAATCTCTTTTTGCAGCTCCTTAGTGTCAGACAGAATCTAGAGAAAAAGGAGACACAAATACCATACTTAAAATCACTCTACTCAGATTCAAATTTTGTTTTAATTACTTTGTTTTTAAGGAGATACTCAGGACTGTATTGATGCGAGGTGTCTCAGACAGTGTACCTTTGTAATTTCTTCCTTCTGTTTCCGGATGTTTCCAACGATCTCCAGGATCCTGGCAGTGTACGCTGAGCGGGAGATATCTTTGGGGAGATTCTCAAACTCTGTTATCTGAAGGACAAATCCGATTTCCCAAAACTAGTGTTAGACAAAATGTTTGGACAGGAACCAAATTAATACACATTGTGGAAGTAAAATCATCCCAAATACATTTAATTAGTTTTAATACCAGTTGTTTATACAGTCCCTCCTTCTTCTTGGCCTCCTCCGCAGATTGACTGATTTTTTCATGAAGCTCTTTGATTTCAGATAGCTTTCGGGAGGACTCAATCTAGAGAAAAGAATGGAAGTTGAATTAAGAGTTTCTTTCTGTCACACACTTGGGGATATCTAAGGAGATGAACGCTACCTCTTGGTTGCTGCAGAGCTCCTTGAGCCTGCGGTGCTCATCGATAAGTGGAGCTCGGTGTTTCTCCCACTGGGCGGCCAGGTTGACCACTCGCTCGGCACTTCCCTCCACTAGGGCCTGCAGCTTGGCCAGGTTGTTCTCCCCGTCCGGCAGCAGGTATATGGTCTGCTTCTTTACCCGCACAGAGTCCTCCTCCTCCGTGTTGCTCAGCTCTTTCTGCTTCAGCTCATCTGACACCTGCACACAGACGAGAGACAAGTGTTGCAGGGTGACTATGTCTTACATGTCATAGTTCATTCCACTGTGGTAACTCTGGTCCGAGGTCTACGCAAATACACAGTTTGTCAATTTTGAATAATAGAGGCTCCAATTACCTGATGTATGGACACAGTGAGCTGCCTCATGTCTCCGCCCACCTCCTCTAGGCTGAGGGAGAGCTGCTGTAGCTGCTGCTGCAGGGAGGCCAGCTCCTCCTGCTGTCGGGCCTGCAGATCCTCCTCCGACTGATGTGAGCTGGGGAGGGAGTTGGCCGCTGCTGCCATCTGCTTGGCAGCTTTCTCAGGCTCCTGACAAACACACACAGAGAGAGGAATGGACCGGTTAGAGAGAAACAAAGGCTGTATTCAAATTGGAAATCAAAAGGGGGAACATTTGGAGATCTTGCTCAATGTCTTTGGAGCAGGCTTTGTTTAACCCATCATTCACCTCTGTGAAAGTAAATTTTTCAGTGTGGGTGAAGCGGGTGCCCTTGGCGAGGATGTCACCAATGAGGGGAGAGCCCCCGAAGGACTGCAGCAGCTCTGTGAGGTCAGAGCCCGACCCGTGGGCACCGAGGGTGTCCGGGCGGGTCTGGGCCGCAGTGCGCAGCTGCTCTTCGATCCGCTTCTGCAGACGAGCACGCTTCCTGGAGCGATATTCCTGGGTGGACACGAGTTTACAGATGAAAACACTGCATTGAACACAGAAATATTATTATTGTTCTCAAATTCAAGTCAAAAACTTAAACTATCCCTTAAAGAGCATACCTCGGGTGTGAGGCGGGAAAGGAGGCCTTGGCTATTCCACTCATTCTCCCACTCCTGGGCGGCACTGAGCTCCCCTGCATGCTGCTCCAGCAGGGAGGCCGGCACGGAGGCATGCTGCGACGGCTGGGCAGTTACAGGGGGAAGGAAGTCCCTGTGGTAGTCATTTTCCTCTGAAGAGGGGGAGAAAAGAATGACGTGGTATACTGGTATTGAACTGTCACCATATGCTCTCATTTCAGTGGCAAAGACGATATTGTACCAAGCTTAATGTAACACCTGCTTATGTACAGTACCAGTCAAAGATTTAGACACATCTACTCATTCAAGGTTTTTCGTTAATTTTTTTATTTTTTCCAGTCACCTGGAATGCTTTTCAATTAACAGGTATGCCTTGTTGAAAGTTAATTTGTGGAATTTCTTTCCTTCTTAATGCGTTTGAGCCAATCAGTTGTGTTGTGACAAGGTAGGGGTGGTATACAGAAGATGGTATTTTACCATATAGGGCTAAGTCCATATTATGGCAAGACCAGCTCAAATAAGCAAAGAAAAATTACAGTCCATCATTACCGTAAAACATGAAGGTCAGTCAGTCCGGGAAATGTCAAGAATTTTGTTATGATGCAACTGGCTCTCATGAGGACCGCCACAGGAAAGGAAGACCCAGAGTTACCTCTGCCGCAGAGGACAAGTTACCAGCCTCAGAAATTGCAGCGCAAATAAATGCCTTACAGAGTTCAAGTAACACCACCTGACCACCGCCACAGATCAACTGTTCAGAGGAGTCTGCGTGAATTAGGCCTTCATGGTCGAATTGCTGCAAAGAAACCACTACTAAAGGACACCAATAAGAAGAGACTTGCTTGGGCCAAGAAACATGAGCAAAGGACATTAGACCGATGGAAATTTGTCCTTTGGTCTGATTAGTCCAAATTTGAAATCTTTGGTTCCAACCGCTATGTCTTTGTGAGTAGGTGAACGGATGATCTCTGCATGAGTGGTTCCCACCATGAAGCAAGGAGGTGGTGGTGTGATGGTGCTTTGCTGGAGACACTGTTAGTGATTTATTTAGAATTCAAGGCACACAACTAGCATGACTACCACAGCATTCTGCAGCGATACGCCATCCCAACTGGTTTGCGCTTAGAAGGACTATCATTTGTTTTTCAACAGGACAATGACCCAACACGTCGCCAGGCTGTGTAAGGGCTATTTGACCAAGAACGAGAGTGATGAGTGCTGCATCAGATGACCTGGCCTCCACAATCACCCAACCTCAACCCAATTGAGATGGTTTGGGATGAGTCGGACCACAGTGTGAAGGAAAAGCAGCCAACAAGTGCTCAGCATATGTGAGAACTCATTCAAGACTGTTGGAAAAGCAGTCCAGGTGAAGCTGGTTGAGAGAATGCCAAGAGTGTGCAAAGCTGTCATCAAGGCAAAGGGTGGCTACTTCGAATAATTTAAAATATGTTTAACACTTTTTTGGTTGCTACATCATTCCACGTGTTATTTTATAGTTCTGAGGTCTTCACTATTATTCTAAAATGTAGAAAATAGTAAAAATAAAGAAAAACCCTTGAAGGAGTAGGTGTGTCCAAACTTTTGACAGGTACTGTATATAGGCTACTCATTCAGAATCCTACACAACTGGAAGAATTGGATTACAGAATGATATGCAATGACAGTAAGTTATGAGGGTCCTGTGTATTCTGGGGTTTACCTTTCAATTGCTTTTTCCCAGGCACTTTGAGGCAGTGGGGTAAACTAAGGGTCTGAGAGTGGAAACTGTGGGACGGTCCTGGGTTCTAAAAAGAAACGTGAAAGTGAGAACGCATACAACAAGAGGGAACACTGTTGACACAAAGACGCATAGATTCAAATAGGAAGTGTGTATAGATTCAAATTGGATGTTTGTATTTCTGGGGAATATTGACTTGAGTAAATATCCATGAAGCCATGAAAAACAGGATGAACATGAGTCATTATTGCCTCACTACTTTCACTATATAGCCTTAATCTAGCTTCCTTCATGATCTAGGAAACCCAAAGTTATTTATCAGTGTATATTAAACTTAGCAGGCCACGTCATTGATAATGCTTTGTAGCATAGCTAGCAGGACATACCTGTGTTTTACAGAGGAGGGGTAGTCTGCAGGATGGAGAGAGCCAGGGCAAGGCCAGCTGAGCTTTAATCTGGGCAGCTATGGATTTCTGGAGGAGGGCCGATTTACCTGTTAGGGGTTACAATGTATGAGACAAAGAAATACTTTCAGATTGTCAATTTTAGAAGTTCAAACATTCCATGTCTTTTTATTGATCAGATTACAGTTCAGAAAGTAAAAAATAAAACCAATGTATAAGGGGAGAACTAAAGCTAAGGGATGAATGACCATGCTGGTCATTTATGAACATTGAACATCTTGACCATGTTCTGTTATAATCTCCACCCGGCACAGCCAGAAGAGGACTGGCCACCCCACATAGCCTGGTTCCTCTCTAGGTTTCTTCCTAGGTATTGGCCTTTCTAGGGAGTTTTTCCTAGCCACCATGCTTCTACACCTGCATTGCTTGCTGTTTGGGGTTTTAGGCTGGGTTTCTGTACAGCACTTTGAGATATCAGCTGATGTACGAAGGGCTATATAAATAAATTTGATTTGATTTGAATGGTATTTATTAATGACAAGAAGTACAATGGTGGGACATTGAGTCTGTACCTGCTGGTTGGTCCGAGGCCTCAGCACTTTCTCTGGGCAGCTTCTCCACTAGGAACATGAGCAGGGAGCGGATCTCTGGCTCATTGCTGTACAGAAAGGTCTGGTAGCCAATCTCTCCCTTGTAGCCAAGGTCCTGCAAATAAAAATGCATGTCAACCTCGTTATGGAGTCTGTTCATACACAGGTCATTGACCTTAGTATAATGCCTCACCCTCACCCTTTAGAACATGAGGGTCATTCCGGGTAAGAAATGGAACGAGGAATGTCTATGAGATTTTCATTAACATGTCCAATGATGTAGCCTGCTTCACAAAATGATCAAACCAAATGTATTCACACTTGGCAGATTCAAAATGTTGTAAGTAAACTGTTAATCTCAGGAGATCACTCAACCGAAGTTACGCAAGCAATTGGGCTATTCAATAGAGTCAATCAAGTGAGGAAACAAAAACAGTTCAAAACAATGCTCAATGAGATGGAATGGCATTAGTCTATATGACATCACTTCACATTATAGCAGGATGTCAAATTGGTTGCTGAATGACTTCTTTTCAGACATCAGTGGTCCAGACTGCATGCATGTAGTTGGGACCATGAAAAACTGAGCTTGATCTAATGACAGTAAATTAATTTCAGAATACAAAAAAAAAACCTTGGACTGAGTGTCATGCAAAAGGGGGAATAGGTCATATGGGTACATCAATAAGTCATGCATGGTTATCCATTTACAGCAAACAATATCTTAATCTTCATGTGATCAAAAGAAGGAGTGAGCCCCATTTCGCAACATGAGGGGGAGCACTATAACTAACCCTTTCGACCTCTCACCTGACAGGCCTGTGCCAGGCTCATGCCCACACGGAAGCGGGCAGACATGCCTGGGGGTAAGGAGGGGCACAGTCCGCTTCCCAGGGCCGGGTCGATCACTCGCAGACATCTCACCACCGCCTCCACTATCAGCTCACTGGTGAAGTGCTTCACACTCTGCACATCCTTCCCCACGTCCCTGTGCAAACAGACACACCATGAGGTGCAGGTGCACAGGGTTAACTTCCCACTTGTGTCACACCCACTTCTCACTAGTCATGTGATCAGCCGGTTAAACTTTCAAATGACATTCAAAGATAGATGAATTCAGCTCATTACACTATCGAACATATTTGATTATTGGCAGAGTGAAAATCAAACAACTAGCTGTTAGAACAAAATAAGCACATGTTAAACGTTTGGATGAATGTAGCCATGATTTGCGCTCTACACTTCAACAAACGTTCACAAGGAAAATATTAGCTCATATGAAATGGCTCTGGTGAGTGAGTGAATGTAGATCTGGGTATCAGTGGCTATCAAATCAAAGACAAGAGCTAGCCAAACTCACTACAGTAGACACATAAGCTAGCAAACGTTAGCTAACTAAATTGCAAGCTAGCAACAACAGGTTATTTATTGATAATGTTAGAAAGTAACTTTAGCTAGCTAGATACTTACGTGCCAGTCTGTCTAAGCGAGTGAATTAAAATCTTATCAACTTCATCCATCACTGCAAGAAGTGCCTTGTAATTTCTTTTAGAAAAAAATCTTCCCCTAAATTACATATAATTAGGCTTCTGTTGGCTAGCTAGAAAGCGGTTTAACAGGCTTGTCCATTGGAAAAAGCTAGCTAGCGAGCCTGTGTTAGCTGGCGACCTAGGTAGCTAAACTAACGTTATCACTCCACACTGGCTATTTCAGCAACCGTTCCATTTAAAAAATGCTGTGTGTTTCCCTAAATGTCTTGCAAATTGCTTTTCATTTTACGAAAGCTAGCTAGCTAACACATTCGTGTAATATAAAATTGTGCATATCTAAACTAAAGGCAGGAAGTCGTATGGGAGGAGTACATGGTAGCAGTGCTTTATGGGATGCTGAGTTTCAACAATCTTCTGGAGAGCTGGGCAAGTAAAACTCTGATTCCCAGCAAGCCCCCACTAGTCGCTTAGTGACAACCCATGACTGGCAACTGCGATTTGGCACGTGCATTTTGGAAATTGCATTATTTTAGACGTGTGCCTGTTTTCAATGGGATGTGTATTAATAGGACTTGTTAATCACACTTTAAATATTGTACAACTTATTTCGGACTTATTATTATTTGGTACAACATTTTTTTGTACACTGTTTAAAGGGGCAATCTGCATTTGCTGCATGCATTATTTTTCTTTATAAACTAATGATATGTACCAATTAATACTTGAAGAATATCATTTATAAATGCCTCGTGAGTTTAGTTCATCTATCATAACCCATCATAACCCCAAATATAAGCTTGTTTTACTCCAAACTTTGTAAACAAAGTATATATAAACAAACACTATACAGCCTCAAAACATGGTTAAAACTACAATGTTGATATCATGGATAGTCAGTCCTTGCATCCATAGCTGTATCTATGAATTTGAGAGTGGTTACATTTCTCCGGCCCCATCCCTCAGCCTTTTACCGAAACAGGGGTGGGGAGATCACTTTGTTTGATATGGTTTCAGCTGCTGATTGCCCCTTTGAGGTAGAAACATAATTAAAACTTTAAAATGTGTAGACTGGTCAGGACCAATGTGCTTGTATACCATTTTTTTGATAACATTCATACTTTTTGTCCTTCATCCACATTAATGGGATTTCTTTAACATTCTAAAGCTCCCATTGTTGAAAACTCCTGTTCATTCCAACATTCTATTGACTGTAAAGAATGTAACTTTTGACACAAATCAGCTACTTTGACCACTTTCCCAACAACTTATGAAATCTTGGTCTACTTCCTGCTTTTCAAATCTGAAATCAGAACAGTGTACCAATAAAATGATGCAGCTGTTTTTGTAACCACATCAAATAAGGGCGTCGGGTAACATGGCGGTTAGGAGCGTTGGGCTAGTAACTGAAAGGTTGC
>NC_034190.2:50842930-50851761 GCF_002021735.2 Oncorhynchus kisutch | reverse complement strand
TCTCTCTCTCTCTCTCTCTAAGTTCTCTCTCTCTCTCTCTCTCTCTAAGTTTCTCCCTCTCTCTCTAGTTTCTCCCTCTCTCTCTCTCTAAGTTTCTCCCTCTCTCTCTCTCTCTCTCTCTCTAAGTTTCTCCCTCTCTTTTGAGCATCTGTTCAACATTCTGCTGAAAAGGTCAGTATGCCTGCTGTGGACAAACAGTACGTGGGGATATGTAAATAATGGTATTGCCATCAGTCATCACTAAGTAACTAAGCCTGTAGAGCAGGATAAGCATGTACGCTCATGTGCCGGCACACACACAGAAACACACACACACGCAGAAACACACACACACAGACACACACTAGTGTAGTGGAGGAAACATGAGCACTCCACTGATTAAGCCCTGTACATGATCAGGCCTCCTGTCTATGTTGTCACGGAGCACCAGGTTAGAAGAGTGTTCCGCCGTACAGCACTTCCACGTGTCTCCGCCTCAACAAAACAAATAAGCTCACACTCCAGGGTTCATTGAATCACTGATGCTCGTGTCCAGCTCACAACCTCCTCGTGTTCTACCCAAACAAAGTGACAACGACACAGGCCATTTATTTGCCTCACGCTGACAGCAAAATGCACAAACAGTCACACACTCATGGGATGTTTTATGTGGAGTGAGTCAGTGGAGAGAAGGAGTCCGAAATGGCACCCTGCTCCCTGGTCTAAATAGGGCTCTACTTTTGACCAGGGCCCATAGGGCACTACTTAAAAGTAGTGCATTTTATAGAAAATAGGTGTCCATTTCAGACGCAGGTACTCTACTCTCCAACCATTCTTTCATAATGCCGAGGAAACAAACCGTGGAGTAAACCGCGGGGTGATGTTGCATGCACAGCGTAGTGACAGGGAGAAGCGAGGAGGCGCCGAGGCTGACAGCGCGTGAGAGAGACATCTCGGGATACAGGACCTGACAGATGATTGACAAATAGGTGGCTACCGGCCATTCCATCATAGACCTGTGCTGTATGAAAAGCCTGAGTGTCGTTGGATGTCCACCCCTCTGCAGCAACACATAGAGTAGCCCTGCGGAGATATAGCTTGGAGTTAAAATCAACTGCCCCCCCTCCCGCCAAGGCTTTACATGAAGCTGTATGGAGGTGGGATTGTAAAGGAATATGGATAACCATTTATCCATCAGAGAGACAGCCTACTCACTGACACATATACATACATATGGACACTGTGTTAACAACCCTCCAGGCAAGCTTCAATGCCATACAACTCTCCTTCCGTGGCCTCCAATTGCTCTTAAATACAAGTAAAACTAAATGCATGCTCTTCAACCGATCGCTGCCTGCACCTGCCCGCCTGTCCAACATCACTACTCTGGACGGCTCTGACTTAGAATACGTGGACAACTACAAATACCTAGGTGTCTGGTTAGACTGTAAACTCTCTTTCCAGACCCACATCAAACATCTCCAATCCAAAGTTAAATCTAGAATTGGCTTCCTATTTCGCAACAAAGCATCAAATCAAATCAAATCAAATTGTATTTGTCACATACACATGGTTAGCAGATGTTAATGCGAGTGTAGCGAAATGCTTGTGCTTCTAGTTCCGACAATGCAGTAATAACCAACAAGTAATCTAACTAACAATTCCAAAACTACTGTCTTATACACAGTGTAAGGGGATAAAGAATATGTACATAAGGATATATGAATGAGTGATGGTACAGAGCAGCATAGGCAAGATACAGTAGATGGTATCGAGTACAGTATATACATATGAGATGAGTATGTAAACAAAGTGGCATAGTTAAAGTGGCTAGTGATACATGTATTACATAAGGATACAGTCGATGATATAGAGTACAGTATATACGTATGCATATGAGATTAATAATGTAGGGTAAGTAACATTATATAAGGTAGCATTGTTTAAAGTGGCTAGTGATATATTTACATCATTTCCCATCAATTCCCATTATTAAAGTGGCTGGAATTGAGTCAGTGTCAGTGTGTTGGCAGCAGCCACTCAATGTTAGTGGTGGCTGTTTAACAGTCTGATGGCCTTGAGATAGAAGCTGTTTTTCAGTCTCTCGGTCCCAGCTTTGATGCACCTGTACTGACCTCGCCTTCTGGATGATAGCGGGGTGAACAGGCAGTGGCTCGGGTGGTTGATGTCCTTGATGATCTTTATGGCCTTCCTGTAACATCGGGTGGTGTAGGTGTCCTGGAGGGCAGGTAGTTTGCCCCCGGTGATGCGTTGTGCAGACCTCACTACCCTCTGGAGAGCCTTACGGTTGAGGGAGGAGCAGTTGCCGTACCAGGCGGTGATACAGCCCGCCAGGATGCTCTCGATTGTGCATCTGTAGAAGTTTGTGAGTGCGTTTGGTGACAAGCCGAATTTCTTCAGCCTCCTGAGGTTGAAGAGGCGCCGCTGCGCCTTCTTCACGATGCTGTCTGTGTGAGTGGACCAATTCAGTTTGTCTGTGATGTGTATGCCGAGGAACTTAAAACTTGCTACCCTCTCCACTACTGTTCCATCGATGTGGATAGGGGGGTGTTCCCTCTGCTGTTTCCTGAAGTCCACAATCATCTCCTTAGTTTTGTTGACGTTGAGTGTGAGGTTATTTTCCTGACACCACACTCCGAGGGCCCTCACCTCCTCCCTGTAGGCCGTCTCGTCGTTGTTGGTAATCAAGCCTACCACTGTTGTGTCGTCCGCAAACTTGATGATTGAGTTGGAGGCGTGCGTGGCCACGCAGTCGTGGGTGAACAGGGAGTACAGGAGAGGGCTCAGAACGCACCCTTGTGGGGCCCCAGTGTTGAGGATCAGCGGGGAGGAGATGTTGTTGCCTACCCTCACCACCTGGGGGCGGCCCGTCAGGAAGTCCAGTACCCAGTTGCACAGGGCGGGGTCGAGACCCAGGGTCTTGAGCTTGATGACGCGCTTGGAGGGTACTATGGTGTTGAATGCCGAGCTGTAGTCAATGAACAGCATTCTCACATAGGTATTCCTCTTGTCCAGATGGGTTAGGGCAGTGTGCAGTGTGGTTGAGATTGCATCGTCTGTGGACCTATTTGGGCGGTAAGCAAATTGGAGTGGGTCTAGGGTGTCAGGTAGGGTGGAGGTGATATGGTCCTTGACTAGTCTCTCAAAGCACTTCATGATGACGGAAGTGAGTGCTACGGGGCGGTAGTCGTTTAGCACAGTTACCTTAGCTTTCTTGGGAACAGGAACAATGGTGGCCCTCTTGAAGCATGTGGGAACAGCAGACTGGTATAGGGATTGATTGAATATGTCCGTAAACACACGGGCCAGCTG
The DNA here is from genome assembly GCF_002021735.2 of Oncorhynchus kisutch. Taxonomy (NCBI): domain Eukaryota; kingdom Metazoa; phylum Chordata; class Actinopteri; order Salmoniformes; family Salmonidae; genus Oncorhynchus; species Oncorhynchus kisutch. The sequence goes on along the minus strand of NC_034190.2, from coordinate 50,848,449 downwards.
GTCTGCGCATGCTTTGAGGGCGCGGCTGGGGATGCCGTCTGGGCCTGCAGCCTTGCGAGGGTTAACACGTTTAAATGTCTTACTCACCTCGGCTGCAGTGAAGGAGGCCATGTCAGTGGCACTGTATTGTCCTCAAAGCGGGCAAAAAAGTTATTTAGTCTGACTGGGAGCAAGACATCCTGGTCCGTGACTGGGCTGGATTTCTTCCTGTAGTCCGTGATTGACTGTAGACCCTGCCACATGCCTCTTGTGTCTGAGCCGTTGAATTGAGATTCTACTTTGTCTCTGTACTGACGCTTAGCTTGTTTGATAGCCTTGCGGAGGGAATAGCTGCACTGTTTGTATTCGGTCATGTTACCAGACACCTTGCCCTGATTAAAAGCAGTGGTTCGCGCTTTCAGTTTCACGCGAATGCTGCCATCAATCCACGGTTTCTGGTTAGGGAATGTTTTAATCGTTGCTATGGGAACGACATCTTCAACGCACGTTCTAATGAACTCGCACACCGAATCAGCGTATTCGTCAATATTGTTATCTGACGCAATACGAAACATATCCCAGTCCACATGATGGAAGCAGTCTTGGAGTGTGGAGTCAGCTTGGTCGGACCAGCGTTGGACAGACCTCAGTGTGGGAGCCTCTTGTTTTAGTTTCTGTCTGTAGGCAGGGATCAACAAAATGGAGTCGTGGTCAGCTTTTCCGAAAGGGGGGCGGGGCCTTATATGCGTCGCGGAAGTTAGAGTAACAATGATCCAAGCATCCTTCACTCATGCTGCCAAACATACCCTTGTAAAACTGACCATCCTACCAATCCTCGACTTCGGCGATGTCATTTACAAAATAGCCTCCAATACCCTACTCAACAAATTGGATGCAGTCTATCACAGTGCAATCCGTTTTGTCACCAAAGCCCCATATACTACCCACCATTGCGACCTGTACGCTCTCGTTGGCTGGCCCTCGCTTCATACTCGTCGCCAAACCCACTGGCTCCATGTCATCTACAAGAACCTGCTAGGTAAAGTCCCCCCTTATCTCAGTTCGCTGGTCACCATAGCATCACCCACCTGTAGCACGCGCTCCAGCAGGTATATCTCTCTGGTCACCCCCAAACCAATTCTTTCTTTGGCCGCCTCTCCTTCTAGTTCTCTGCTGCCAATGACTGGAACAAAAATCTCTGAAACTGGAAACATTTATCTCCCTCACTAGCTTTAAGCACCAACTGTCAGAGCAGCTCACAGATTACTGCACCTGTACATAGCCCATCTATAATTTAGCCCAAACAACTACCTCTTTCCCTACTGTATTTATTTGATTTATTTATTTATTTTGCTCCTTTGCACCCCATTATTGTTATTTCTACTTTGCACATCTACCATTCCAGTGTTTTACTTGCTATATTGTATTTACTTTGCCACCATGGCCTTTTTTTGCCTTTACCTCCCTTATCTCACCTCATTTGCTCACATGGTATATAGACTTGTTTCTACTGCATTATTGACTGTATGTTTGTTTTACTCCATGTGTAACTCTGTGTCGTTGTATCTGTCGAACTGCTTTGCTTTATCTTGGCCAGGTCGCAATTGTAAATGAGAACATGTTCTCAACTTGCCTACCTGGTTAAATAAAGGTAAAATATAATAAAATAAAACATATCTCACAGTTCCCCGGCTCTGTAACAGCCAATCACAGGAAAGCCAACCTGGAGAGGTTAACAGCTCGTCCGGGAGGGCGCCGTGCGATAAATCGCCTGATATATAAATCACCTGGCATCCCAAATAACTTCTCCTTTAAGTGACCAAGATGCAGACACTGTATTGAATGAGTGAAAGACAAACATTTGCATGGAATGATTTATCTGACCTGCCTGTGTGAATGACTATGAACACATCTACAAGCACAAGTCAAAACACATTTTTCACTGGAGGTGTTTCTCCCACCAAAGTCCAAGGTGACTGGTGTCCAACACCTTAGAGCATATAATAACAGAGAGCACAGGAGAGGGAAGAAGAGAACTGGGTTCCCATCCAGGGGAACACAAGAGTGAGTAAAAGGTGTGAATCAATGCTCTGTCTGTCCGTGACAGAAACCCAACAGCACACACCTCCCTCTCTTGTTGAGAGACAGACACAAGCGAGGGAGCAAAGAGGAAAAGAGAGGCAGTAACGGAGGGAGGTAGGCGTCGAAGGAAAGAGTGCAGAAAGAGGGGTGTGATAGAGGGGAGTAACAGAAGACAAGGCCGTGATGAGTCAGAGCGAATTGGAGGGGTCCTCGAAGGATCATGTCCTCTTCACATGTGCCCGATGAAAATACAAGAGTGAGGCCCTTCTATTCCAACACGGGAACAGCTCGTGAGTCACTCAGAAAGCGTGGGGGGGGGCTAACAGTGTGGCGGTAGATCAATGTGTTTGCTCGTGATACGAACACAAACACAATCCCACAGAGAGAGAGAGAGACTGAGAGAGTGGGGTAGGCAACCGCAACTCTATTACGGCTCAGTCTTGTTGTAGCACAGCATTACCCGGCTCCACCTAATCCGGCTCCGCTCGCACCAGTTGCTCAGCGGCTCCTGCGCTCTCCATCTCAGCGAGGCCCTGGGGTCACCTGCCTTGCTGACTGACCTATTTAGATCCAGGGTTTCACGGGCAGAGGTGGAATGTGCCAGGGAAATCACCTGCCTCATCCAATCACGGGGTTCGCGCCGCATCACTCCATCTTGATTCGCTAAGAGCTTGGGACACAGAGATGTTATACCTGTCCTGCCAAAGATAGATAACCTGCTACAGGCTGTACTCTACTGACAACGTACTTCAATTCCCAACCCAGTCTGGAAGCCTACGCCATATAATTACATACAGATTCTTTCATTGAGAAGGTCTCTATCGCCTGCACATGCTTTGTTGTCTGAGAATATACAGTCCGACTGTGAAATGTCTTTCACCCCCCCCCCCCCATCTCTGAAGTAGGGAGGCTCTCTCTCTTCATGGTTCCCAGGGGGGCCACTCTCTCTAAACCCTCCATTACAGCCTGGCTGTATAGCACTTCTCAAGACAACAACAACCACTGTCTAAATGGGGTCGACATACCCGCAGGCGTACACACACACGCAGGCATGTACATACACTCCGGGTGGGCACTTGGCACCAGGAGCAAAACGCTTTGCTGGAGAGAAGACGTTAGTTCCTTCAGACCGAAATTCCACACACACCTGAGCAGGGACAAAACAACCCATTTTGCAACAGCCCCACTCTTTAGAGTTCTCCTTTGATGCATCAAATTCTATCCCTACTTCCTTATCATTCTGTGGCACACCAACTGGCCCCTGCATAGATGGCATTAGGTCAGTTAGGATCACCACTTTATTTTAAGAATGTGAAATGTCAGAATAATAGTAGAGAGAATGATTTACTTTAGATTTACTTTCTTTCATCACATTCCCAGTGGGTCAGAAGTTTACATACACTCAATTAGTATTTGGTAGGATTGCCTGTAAATTGTTTAACTTGGGTCAAACATTTCATGTAACCTTCCACAAGCTTCCCACAATAAGTTGGGTAAATTTTGGCCCATTCCTCCTGACAGAGCTGGTGTAACTGAGTCAGGTTTGTAGGCCTCCTTGCTCGCACATGCTTTTTCAGTTCTGCCCACAAATTTTCTATAGGATAGAGGTCAGGGCTATGTGATGGCCACTCCAATACCTTGACTTTGTTGTCCTTAAGCCATTTTGCCACAACTTTGGAAGTATGCTTGGGGTCATTGTCCATTTGGAAGACCCATTTGCGACCAAGCTTTAACTTCCTGACTGATGTCTTGAGATGTTGCTTCAGTATATCCACGTCATTTTCCCGCCTCATGATGCCATCTATTTTGTGAAGTGCACCAGTCCCTCCTGCAGCAAAGCACCCGCACAACATGATGCCGCCACCCCTGTGCTTTATTCGGCTTCCAAGCATCCCACTTTTCCTCCAAACATAACGATAGGCATTATGGCCAAACAGTTCTATTTTTGTTTCATCAGACATTTCTCCAAAAAGTACGATCTTTGTCCCCATGTGCAGTTGCAAACTGTAGTCTGGCTTTCTAATGGCGGTTTTGGAGCAGTGGCTTCTTACTTGCTGAGCGGCCTTTCAGGTTATGTCGATATAGGACTCGTTTTACTGTGGATATAGATACTTTTGTACCTGTTTCCTCCAGCATCTTCACAGGGTCCTTTGCTGTTGTTCTGGGATTGATTTGCACTTTTCGCACTAAAGTACGTTCATCTCTAGGAGACAGAACGTGTCTCCTTCCTGAGCGGTATGATGACTGCGTGGTCCCATGGTATTTATACTATTGTTTGTACAGATGAACGCGGGTACCTTCAGGCATTTGGAAATTGCTCCCAAGGATGAACCAGACTTGTGGAGGTCTACAATTTTTTTCTGAGGTATTGGCTGATTTCTTTAGATTTTTCCATGATGTCAAGCAAAGAGGCACTGAGTTTGAAGGTAGGCCTTGAAATACATCCACAGGTACACCTCCAATTGACTCAAATTATGTCAATTAGCCTATCAGAAGCTTCTAAAGCATTGACATCATTTTCTGGAATTTTCCAAGCTGTTTAAATGCACAGTCAACTTAGTGTATGTAAACTTCTGACCCACTGGAATTGTGATACAGTGAATTATAAGTGAAATAATCTGTCTGTAAACAATTTGTGGAAAAATTACTTGTGTCATGCACAAAGTAGATGTCCTAACCGACTTGCCAAAACTACAGTTTGTTAACAAGAAATTTGTGGAGTGGTTGAAAAACAAGTTTTAATGACTCCGACCTAAGTGTATGTAAACTTCCGACTTCAACTGTATATGAATAGAGTATGGAAGTGTCATGGACCTCAGTGGCAGGCGTGGCAGACAGGACAGCCATTCCTCATCCACATCCGCATAGGGCTGTGGTCAAAATCAATGCACTATTGTCTCCCCCCTCTCTCTCTCCCTCCCTCGCAGGTCTAGGGAGGAGGCAGGAGGCAGGAGGGCGCAGATGGAGCGAGGAGAGAGGCAATGTGAGGTGACATGGATTATCTCATTCCTGGTTTTACGGAGCAATGCGCTACAGTATTCTCTACGTAGCCACAGAATGCTTGGCGAGAGATGTTAGCTGTGACGCACGGAAACCACCATCAATATTGCAAGACACAAAGTTAAGAGCGGGGAGTTGAGAACTTGCGGTGTGTTTAAAGCTGCGTAATGAATGATGACTAATTTGCTGCACAGCCGGTGCAACACAGCAAACTTGTCTGTCTTGCAATTTCCTCCTACCACTGTAAATATTACATGGCATCTAAAAATGACATTGCCGGAGTTACGTTGGTTGAATAACTTAGGAGCTGGGCTGTGCCGGGCAGGGCCAGGCAAGGCGCTTGGGCATTGAGGGCGTGGGCAGTTGGTTCTGTATGAGGGGAAAGGATGAGGAGCATGAGGAGGAGGAGGAGGAGGAGGAGGAGGGGGAGGAGGAGGAGGAGAAAGAAGAGGAGGAGG